>NC_056731.1:1390859336-1390904336 GCF_019279795.1 Protopterus annectens
TCCTTCTCATCTAGCTCCCCATCTAGCAGCATAAATCTACATGGCTTTTCTCAGCTCATATCCACTCCTACCAGACTAGGTAAACCCCCAAAAAAAGACAGCATCCTGGACTGGATCCTTACTAATAAAGATCCTGACCAGTACTCAGCAGGTACTCACCCAGAGGACATGAGTGATCACTTACTCACCTATGTTATCAAATTCAAGAAAATCACCCCACTTCTTACAACCATAAAAAAAAATCAGGAACAATAATAAATTCAACGCCTCCATTTTTCAAACTGAACTTAAAGCCCACAACTGGACAATACTCAAGTCTCTTCCTCTTGAAGAGGCAGTTATCTACTTCAACACCACCTTCCTCAAGATTCTAGATTCCCATGCTCCAATACGGTCCATTAGAACTAAAACCAAAACCGCACAATGGCTCTCTAAGGAAACAAAATCCAAAATCCTATCTAGAAACAAGATGTGGGTCACATGGCGTACCTCTAAAGACCCACAATCCCAACAAACCTTCCGGCAACTTAGAAATTAAACTAAAAGAATGATCTTAAATGATAAAAAAACTTCTTCCTCCACCTCCAACACAAACACCTTAATAATCCACAAAAATTCTGGGCAGGCTTAAACAAGCTCCTGCACCCAGGCCAGGCAACCACCCCCACTCCAACAACTTGCAAACAACAGTGCCCTGTAAACATTGCTAACACATTCAATAGTTTCTTCACAGAAACTATACAATCCCTGGCCACACAATTCAAACAAACAACCAGCCCACTCCACTACCCATGCCAGCAGAATACTACAACTACATCAGATCATCTATTTACCTTGATCCAGTACCCATATCCTTTATAACATCTCTTCTTAAAAACTAAAACCCACTAAGCTAGCAGCTGACCTTCTCCCAGCTGAGTTTCTGCAAAAAGCAGCTGAGGCTATTTCCTATCCGTCTCCATAATCATAAACCGTACCTTGTCAGAAGCCTTCATCCCTCCATATGGAAAATGTCCCACATTACTCCTCTCCATAAAGGTGGTAGCTCACTAGAGCTAACCAACTACAGACCTATAGCTATACTCTCACCCTGGCCAAAATTATGGAAAAGTGTGTCCACAAACAACTGATGGAACACCTCACCAAAAATAAAATTCTAGCTAACTCCCAACATGGCTTCAGGCCAAATCACAGTACCACATCAGCCCTACTATCCTTTTCTAATACCATCAATAACTTCAGAAACAATAATAAACTATCATCTGCTCTTTTCTTAGACCTCTCCAAGGCCTTTGATATGGTGAACCACATTCAACTCCTCCATACATTAAGAAAACTATCACTCAGCAATTCCACGCTGAAATGGTTCCAATCCTACCTGTCCAATAGGCAACAGGCTGTTCTATGGCAGGACAAATTATCTACATGCCTACCTGTTACACTTGGAGTTTCCCAAGGATCTATTCTTGGCCCTCTTCTCTTCACCATCTTTGTTAATGACCTGCCCACAATCACCCCCATGCCACATGCATTCAATATGCAGATGATTCGACTATCATCAACACTGCCTCCAACCTGGCAGACCTCACTGCTTCAACCCAAGACACCTTCAACCTAATAGAAAAATGGTTCTCAAGTCGACAACTAGTTCTCAACCCCAACAAAACAAAACTACTTACTTTCTCACCCACTAACAAGACTCTTCCCCCCCACCTTCTCTATTACATCCTCCAATGGAATCACTATATCACCAGAAGCTCACACAAAGCTATTAGGTGTTACCATTGATAACTCCCTTAAATTTGACACCCATTTCAATCTTACCATCAAAACCGTCAATAAAAAGCTTGGCTCTCTCTATAAAGTAAAACACTTTCTCACTCCTCACGCTAAAATTACAATTGCCAGCACACACCTACTATCAACTCTTTTCTATGCCGCCCCCCTCTTTACAAACCTAAACAAGACAACCCTTAACAAGCTTGCTTCTTGTTACAATCACATAGCTAGATTTGCCACAAATTCCACCTTTAGAATGCACCACTGCACTAACTTGAAGCAACTAGGGTGGTTAGAGTTTTCCAGCCAACTCCATTTCAACCAACTCAAAACGGCTCACCAGATACTGTATCACCCAGAGAAAACACCAGCTCTGAAAAACATCATTCACCCCTATATTAACCTGCAATCTTTACGCTCCTCCAATAAGATCTTAGCTCAAACTACCAAAGCCAATAATTCTGCTGGGGATTCTCTATTCTCAAACTTTGTAAGTAAAATGTGGAACTCCCTACCGACCATGCTCACCTCAGAACCCTCACTCCTACAATTCAAAAAAAAGCTTAAACCCCATCTCAATACTCTCTGGCAATGTCCCTGTTCCAAACCTGATTAACCACTATCATTTACCCTTCTCTTACCTCACTATCTTTAACCGCTTTTTAACAAGGCGCCTCGCCTTTGTAACTGACCTATGTTTTTTTTTATATGCTGCTGTTGTTTTTTTTCCCCAAGATGTGATGTATCTTTATATTGTATTTAGAACTCAACTATCTTCCTTTTTTTGCATTAACAATGTTCATATGTCTGTTATGTACTTGGAGCTTTTCTCCCCGGGCCTCCGCTGAAAATGGACATGTATCCAGTCGGACTCTCCCAGTTAACAAATGTAAAATAAAAATAAAATAAATAAAATAAAATAAATAAAATATATATATATATATATATATATATAGATGATATATATATATATATATATATATATATATATATATATATATATATATATATATATATATATATATATATATATCTACATATATAAATACATTTCCTTTACTGTTGAATGACTGGTGCTGGATGATATATTTGAGAAAACTTATATCTGACATGGCATAGTGGTAAATCACTTTGGCTTTAGTGTGCAGGGTCCACTGTTCAAGACTTGCAAAGGCTGGTTATTTTGTTGCTGGGCAGAACAAGGGCTGTTGGATACAGAGTGGTTAAGGCACTTTTAAGCAGTTGTAAGTGGGTTTACACGGGTTTTGGTGATGGTAAGCAATGCTAACTTCTGGTTAAATATTCCTACAGTCAGCCTCCAAATTGCTTATTCTGTATAGGCACTGCTTACCCCCACACAAACAGGATTAAATCTGCTTACTGTTGCTTAAAAGTGCTTACTCTCGCTTGCCCCCGCACTAATTTCTTTAAAAGAAAAGAAAAGGGGGTGATAGAAAAGTGGTGAAAAAGGGGCATAAAGAGGGAAAGACAGTAGGGAAAATTGCTAGGGATGTGCAGGATGGGTGTAGGGAAGGTCCATAGCTGTCCATTTCTTCTACAGCAACAGCTGTACATATACACTGATTTGGAGGTAGATTTGGACACTCAAACCTCTGAGAGGGAGGTGAAGACAACAATAATATGTTCTGAAGCCAGTTAGACCAGATTACATGTGTCCAGTGGACATGTGTGCAAAATGGACAGCTATGTATGGGGCAAGATTTTTTGGGGGGAACAGATTGCCCTTTTTTTCTTTTTTTTAAGGTGAGCGTGGGATGTTGGGGAAGGATAGTAGGTATATTTGGGGAGGTAGGTTGGATAGGATTACAGACAAGTCAGACAAGGCAGCATACGGGGGCAGTATATGACACATGTGGAGGGTAAACACCTTGGATGAAGAGGGGTGTTTTTTGGAGTCGGATGCTCATGAGCCCCGAAATGGAAACAGTGGAACTGAGATCCTCACCCATGGGCAGTCATCACTGCACCTTCACAGCCCCAAAGGTGGCTGTGCTGGGGGCTGGGTAGGAGGGGTAGGCTGACCATCTAAATATGCCATGCAGCTCTCAAGATGGTGTAGCTGATCTCCGAACTCCCTGCAAAGCTTGCTATGCATCAGACCCTGGACCTGATGATGGGTGACAGCATCCTGTCCGTGATTGCTCCCTAGGGAGGGGGCCCATCCCCTGAGGCAGTTCCACCTGAAGGTGGTGCAGGACCAGTGGATGCGGAGATTCCGGGGTGGGCCCCAGATGTGATGGTGCCCGGTGCCATGGCCAGATGAGGTGGGTGAAATGGGTCCACTGGGACCGGCCTTCCCAAACATGCTATGGTGTTTCAATTTTAAAATATATGTGGGTTAATAATAGTCAACACATTCCAGGATTAGGTATAACAGCATGCATAGATATTCCCATTAACCCAAAACACCAGATATGGAACAGTTGCATAGCAAGCAGAACACATGCATATATGGAACCACCGTGGGCATTACAACAGCTTGCAGGTTACACTGATGGCAGCATGCCACGAATGTGGAAGTATTTCAACATGGTACATGCATAGAAACACATTTCAATATTTATCAAACAATAGGACATATGTCCAAACAGTAGATTTAATTGTACACATACCCATTAAGTTGTGTATTTAGATTATTGTCGCAGATATGGTGGATGGAGAGAGAGATGTCAATTAACTTGTATATCCTTGTAGTTCTCACTACTTTCTTAGTCACTGCTGTAGTATGTACCTTACAGATATTATTACACTACCCTTAGTTTGGACAGTGGTATGTTTGTAGACAACTATATACGTGAACTGTGTTTTACCTGCAGTATACACATATTAACTGGTATACCTGTGGTGGTATTGTTTGTTAACACTACCTTACTGTTTCTACACATATTCCCAGATTCCAGGTTGATGTTATGCACATACCTCTCAATTTCTCATTGCACACACTCTGGTCAAGGCATGACAACATGCAGGTGGAACTGGGACATATTTTGACAATTGCCCTCATAAACATTTGGTGAGTTGCTACAATGACAGGTTTGTTTTCATATACATTTTCTAAATATTTACAGGTCTGACAATCAGTTATATGTCATTAAAAACTGCCTAAATTTCAGAGATCATCGCACTGATCTGCCAGAGGGACAGGGTAACAGGCAGCAGATATGAGCCAATTATCTGGACATTCTGAACAAATCTGTACAGTTGTGGGGTATGATTCTGCATACAGCTTACTACCACTCCCAGGATTCAAACCATGGCTGTGTCTGCTAAAATAAAACAGTGTACATCACAGTTGAGCATGCTATTTAGATATTGCTGTGTATCTCTTCACTGATTTCTGTCTATAAGTCTCCCGTGGTTTTACAATCTGACCTTGTAATTACAACAGTCTTATACGGGGATTCCTAGATAGTTGTATTATGTAGCACAGTGTGGGTAGCAGTGGTGAGTAATACATTATTATTCAGAAAAACTGCAACACTAATAATGCCATACAATACCAGACTAAACAGTACCAGTCCAGGATTTCAATCTTTTATTTCCAGGCACAGTTTTCTTATCTGACAGACCTGTGGAGGGAATGTTTGTTAACACTACCTGAATGTTGCCACACATATTACCAGATTCCACATTATTATTATGCACATACGTCTCACTCTGCTACTGTACACACTCTGGTCACAGCTTCACAACATGGGGGTAGAGATGGGACATACTTTGCATATTACTCTCATAACATTTTGGTGAGTTGCTAAAGTGACAGGTTTGTTCTTATAGATATATTTTTGACAGTTATGATGTCTGACAATCAGTTGTATGTCATTATTTGCTGTATAAACTTCTGTGATCATCCCACTGATTTGCCAATTATCTGAACTTTCTGACAAAATCTGTACAGTTGAGGGGTATGATTCTGCATAAAGCTTACTACCACTCCCAGGATTTGAACCATGGCTGTTTGTGCTAAAAATAAACAGTTTACGTCTCAGTTGAGTGTGCTATTTGGATCTCGTAGTGCATCTTTTCACCGTTTTCTATCTAAGCCTCCCTCAGTTGTACAATATGACCTTGTGATTACAACAGTCATAAACAGACATTCATACACATTTTATTTATGTAGCACAGTGTGGGTAACAGTGCTTAATACAACAGTACTATTAATAGAATGCAACACTGCATTACCATATGATACCAGAGTAAACACAAGCAGTCCAGGAGTTAGACCTTTATTGCCAGGCTCTTACCCTTTTATTTACATACAACCTATATGAGACTCTTCCTGCCATATTGTCTGGTTTATTCAGTACATCCCATACACAATACACGTTTTATACTGGCAATTAACTTTCTACTACTTTTAGATTTATTTCTTATGACAGTACATGCAAGATTATTACTAACCTGCCTCGCGAAGCAGCCTCTACAGCCTACACGCATGGGCTTCCTGATTCACAGCCCACTCCGCTGCCAATGTCAGAGACATAAGAGGAATATTTAGTCATACCTATCCATAATATACATGAGCTGGCAATTATTAAACAGTTAGTAGAATGAGTACTTACACACTGCTGGGACATCACCCTGCCTAGCTTCTTGGATCCACTGATCCAAGAGCTCCCTCTTCCTCTGTTTCAGGTCGGCATAGTGATGCCTGACCTGCTCACCAGTTTGAGGGATGCCAGTGGCACTGGTGAGGTCACGGGCGAGATGGTCCCAGGCTTTTGCTTTATATTGGTAACCCTGGTACTGGCCCTGCAGCAGTCTCTCTTCATGGTCTTTTACCAGGAGTCCTGCCATGACCTAGGACTCCTGGATGCTCCAGCACTGTGCTCAGAAGTTTGATCCTTCCCGGACACCAGCCATTGTGTGTACAGGAGGAAGCTGCAACCAGTTATGAGATGTATTCCTGCCTGTGGGGTTTAAATAGGGCCTATTTCCTGCACTTTGCCGTGATTGGACGGTTTTGAAAATGCTGAGCTATGGGCAAACCTGCTTACCTAAGGTTGGCATTGCTTAAAGGGGCATACCAATGGGAAAATCGATTTAGCTGGGCTACGCATTGCTTACATGTGCTAAGCAGAGGAGTGCAATGCTTAGCATTGCTTATTTTTAAATTTGCACACTATTTGCTGTTTGGCATTGATTTATTATTCATTACATGTTATATATTGGTTTAGTATCCATAATTCATGTGTATGTACACTGTATGGGGTACTTGTGTTTATCGGGGATTTCACCACTTTATTACAATGACACTTCTCATCTGGACTTAATTCAGTACTCCAGTTCACATATATATGTTATTTAGTAGGTTATACAGCATAAAACTGTTTATAGATTCCTTTCACATGCAAATTGTGATTTTCCTATAGTGAGGATATGTTTGGGTATACCTCAATATTATGTACAGCTATGATGGCTTACTGGTTAACTGCTGTGACTACAGTGTACAGGGTCCTGGGATCAAGAGTTGCAAGGGATGTTTATTTTGTTGCTGGGCAGAACAAGGACTGTTGGATACAGAGTGATTAAGGCACTTTTAAGCAGCTGTAAGCGGGTTTGCGCGATGGTAAGCAATGCTAACTTCCGGTTACATTTTCTTACACTCAGCCTCTAAATTGCTTATCCTGTATAGACATTTCTTACCCCCACGCAAACAGGCTTAAACCCACTTACTACTGCTTAAAAGTGCTTACTCCTGCTTACCCCTGCACTAATTTAGAAAGAAATGAAACATGTGTCTTGGGAAAGTGGTAGAGTTAGACACTTTATACATTTTTTACACTATTTGCTGTATGGCATGGATTTATCATTCATTACACATTATAAGTTTGCTTAGTATCCCTGATTCATGTGTAAGTATACTGTATAAGTGTTTATCTGTGGATTTTACCACATTATTAAAATGACACCTCACATCTGCACTTAATGAAGTACTCCAGTTCACAAATATATGTTATTTAGTAGGTTATACAGCAAAAAAAAAAAATCATAAATTGCTTTCACATGGAAAATGGAATTTACTACAGTGGGTATCAAACCAGGAATGTCTACGCACAAAGCAAATGGTCTGACCACTACACTATTGCAGTAGTGCTTCTATTGAATGTATCTTGCTATTTACCTTCTTGTGCTATTTAAGCTACAGTACGTGTAGCTAAGCAATGGGCAAACCCGCGCAGCTACAGTTAAATTTAATCTGTTTGATAAAAAAAAATTCTAATGTTATTTTCTCTAGGAAGGGACAGGTTTCACTTATTGCTGTGGATTTAAGCCTATATTATGTGTAATAGTTGCATAACAGTTATTCAGTATCTGAAACACCTAAATGTTATAAGAAACGGAATAAGCAACTAAAATGCTACAAGAATAAACTTTTATTTAGGCAAAGACATGAAGTTCTGTCCTTTGTACTGGCCATGGGTATGTTTCAGCCTACCAAATCTTATGTTTGTACCACAAATGTCCCACTTTGGCCATTTGAAAAGCTGGCAACCCTACAACCCCCTATGAGCATTCTCGCTCATTGTAATTGCTGAACAGAAATTCTTTTGTGCAGAGAGGTGTATATTGTGAGAGCTCTGCTCTCAGACACACCACCTGCACTCGTCCATGCTCCATGTCCATTTAGGAGCAGAGGCAGTGAGCCTTCATAACTATGTATGGCGCACTGCTGTGCTACTCTGAAATGGTTGTTTCCATGCAGGAATAAGCTATTCCTGTACAGAAGCTTACTGAATCCCAGAGTATGTATTATTCTCGTTAAATGCTTTACTTTATGTGTATATTCAAATTATACTTGATTTTTGCTTATTTGTTTCTCCTTTGTAACTGCATTTAACTCTGCAGGACTTTCACTCACTATTTCTCCTATCTTCTTCTTTTTAGACACTACCCACTGTAGTAAGTGACACTACCCCTCCAGAGGACTTAGCCTTCTGCCAACAGCATCCATTTTTTATTTACCACCCAAAGAAAGGGATCACAGACCCACCTGAGTAAATGTTGTACGTCTCCCTGATTTTATGTATTTGTACTATCCATCAGGCTAACTAAAAGAGAGCATGTTGCTAGGGAACTTTGGGCACCTCCAATAAGCCACTCTGTACTCTGTGCTGAACTTACTATTAGCCCTCCCCTTAACCAGCTTCAATAAGACCAGCAGTTAAAGAACTTTAGACTTTAAAACTTAGGTAGCCTCGCACAGTCTCTCAATGAAATTTCATTCCATCCACTGTCAGACTCAGTGCTCCCCCCAGTCTATACATGCTGTACTGCTTAGCCCAGTTTCCCCCTCCCAGTGTTTCTTCTCTCTCCCTACCCTACTATATTTGACTGCTTTTTCCAAGTTGGAGATAGTTTTCTCTTGATTGGTTTCACTAAATTCTGGCACATCCCGCTACGTTTGCCCTCCGCTTCACTCCGGACTAACTGTGCTCTCCTACCATACCCCCATTCCCACACACCCCTGCCCACACTATTTATACCTAGCCAAACCACACACCCTCCCCCAATAGTCTATCCTCAACTGAAATCTCAACCACCTGCCCAACCCCACCCCCTCCGTCACATAGGCCTATCAACTCCCACCTTCAATCCACACTATCCCCCTTCTACACTCACCTCTACAGCACACCTCTCTATATACCATCATGCATCTCTACCACTCCCTATTAACCAATTTACTGCTACTCCACATTCTTTACATAACCTATACTGCTACCTCCCTCAACTCCTACCACATCAAACCCCTCCACTCACCAACACTTCCTCTAGGCTCCCATCTCCACCACACCCACTCATACAAAAACATTAGGCCACAACTTTACAGGAACTCCACCACTCTTCACCAGCCACTCAAACACACACACACACACACATACACACACACACACACACACACACACACACACACACACACACACACACACACACACACACACACACGCACACACACACTACCCCAAGTCTTCACAAATTCATTGCCAAATTTAGACACCTCCTATTACAATCTCTAAAACAAATCAAACCCCATGCTGACATACATCCCAACCTAGGTCTCAAAAATAACCTCTCACCCTGCCCTCTTTTATTCCTCACCTGTCTCCCCTCAAATCCTAATCAATCTACTAACCACTCCCACCTTTACCCACCTTTTCCAAACACCTCTAATACTGACCTGCTCTTTACCAACTTCAATCTCCATAGCATAGTAAAAAAGTCAGTGAATTTCACACTGCCCTAGCCACCTACTCACTAGACATAGCTGTGATTACAGAAACCTGGTTAAAGCCTCACATTAAAGACTTAGAAGTTAGCACAACTGGATATAACATCATTAGACTAGATAAATTAAACAAAAGAGGTGGTGGAGTTGCCATTATGTTCAAAACCACCCTCAAGGTTGTACAACTAAGCTGCACTCCTCTTGATCTGCCCAACTCTGAAATCCTAACAACTCGCCTAAAAAATAACCCAAAAAATTAATAGTTATCAGAGCCACCTACTTCCCTCCTGGCAATAACCTCCAGTGTATTGAAAGTTTACTATCTTGGGCATCTAGCAAGTTCAACCAAGAAATGATCATTCTTGGAGACTTCAACCTAGACTGGCACTCCTGCTCTTCCATCAACCCCTTTAACTTCCTAAACCTATTCAACTTCACCCAAACCATAACCTGTCCAACCCACATAGACAAGCATACCAAAAGGCAGTTAACACTCGACTGGATACTAACTAATAAACCCAGTCTTGGTTACCTAGCAGGCTGTCTACCAGACTCCCTCAGTGACCATATTACTCCCTTCCTATACAGAAAATGTGTCCATACTCAATGCAACATTACTTACAAATACATACGTAGTAAAAAAATGTCTCCCCCTTCTCATTTAATCAGGTACTTCAACAATGCAACTGGGCACCGCTTAAAAATGACCAACTAGACCTAGCTGTTCAGTACTTCAAGAATACCTTCCTTGGTATACTTAATCATCTCGCTCCCACCAGAAAAATCTGCCCAAAAGCCAAACAACTTCCTTGGCTAACCACAGACACCAAACTGCTATTAAAATGCAGAGAGAAAGCCTGGGCAGCCTACCACACTACCACAGACAATACAAACCTGTTTACATATCAAGACCTAAGAAATCAAGCTAAAAAACAAATCAGGAAAGATAAACTGGCTTACATCCTAACCTGTCAACAGACACACCAATAGAACCCCCAAGAATTCTGGCAATGCATTAATTATCTCCTTAGTCCTGGTCACTCCTCAGCTCCCACCCCAGTCACCTCTAATAATACTGAAACTATTACTACTCAATTCAGCTCTCATTTTGTACATACTATGACCAATTTGCTAAATGACCACCCTGAAAAACCTCTTGCACTTCCCACTCCTTCTGACAATCCCTACCCCTTCACTTTCACTCATGTCCAAACCAGTTACATAAAAATGCTACTATTCAAACTAAAGAAGCCCCTGCTGTCTCACAGCTGACCTACTTCCAAATGAATTTCTAAAAAAACACCGCTCCTTCCATTGCCTACCTTATATCAATCCTGATTAATAGATTTATCTCAGAAAATTTTTTCCCAACTCTATGGAAAATATCCCACATCATTCCCCTTCACAAAGGTAGTCCATTCAGAGAACTCACAAACTACCGCCCCATAGTCATCCTTTCCCTCCTTGCAAAAATCCTAGAAAGGTACATCCGCAATCAACACCTCAACCACTTCCTTACTCATGACCTATTACCCAGTTCTCAACATGGCTTTAGACCCAAACATAGTACCAGCATTGCCTTATTTCCTTCATCAATACCATTCATCATCTCTTAAATAAAGGCCAACTTGTCTTCTCTATCTTTCTTGACATGTCCAAAGCTTTTGACACCATTTCTCACCAGCTGCTACTTAAAAAGCTCTCATCCTATGCCCTCACTTCCCCATCCCTGTCTTGGTTCCATAGCTATCTCTCCAGCCACCAGCAAGCAACTAAATGGGAAAAATACCTATCCCTCCTGCTCTCCATCTCTGTCGGAGTAGCCTAAGGTTCAATACTTGGCCCTCTCCTATTTACAAATAACCACAGCTACACAACTAAGCTAGCCTCCATTGTCCAATATGCAGATGATCTGACGCTCATCTGCTCAGCCCCCTCATCCCAAGAACTTCATGCAAAAATGCAATCATCCTTTCAAGACACAGAAAAGCACTACTGTGAACACCAACTCATTCTAAACCCAAACAAAGCTAAAGTAATAGTCTTCAAAAACAAAAAAAACACTCCAAGCCAGTCCCCTCTCTCAATCCTTTCTGCAAATGGTACCACAATAGTCCCTACCAACCAAACTAAACTTCTAGGTGTCACAATAGATGAATATCTAAAATTTGACAAACATATTTCATTAACAATCAAAAAAGTTCATATCAAACTTGGCACCCTCTATATGGCAAAACCTTTCCTAACCCACAGCGCTAGATGAGCCACTGCTCAGTCACATCTGCTTTCTACACTCCTCTGCAGCTCCCTCATATTCACAAATCTGCGCAGGTCTGACCTTAATAACTTAGAATTCTGTTACAACAAAATTGCCAAATGTGCCTCCAATCACCCATATAGGCCCAGCATTGCACTGCTCTCTCTGAGCTCAGCTGGCTCGAACTCCCTAACCTGTTATCCCTCAATCAACTCACCATGGCCGACAAAATAGTCCACCAACCCAGCAATTTTCCTGCTCTTGCTAACCTAGTCGAACCTAGTTTTAATCTTAGGTCCTTCAGATCATCAAATAATGCAGCAGGTAACCCGCTCCAACATGGTGACTCCCTCTAGTCTTACAAAATTTCCAAATTATGGAACACACTTCCTCAGCCCATTACACAAAACCTAAATTATCAAGAATTCAAAAAACTTTTAAAACTCCACCTATCCAATCATTGGCTCTGGTCCTGCCATTCTCCAGGTTAATTCTTCCAGTCTCCCTTGCTACATTCAATTCCCCAATTTTCTCCCATGTGCTACCTTGTATACAGGTTGCCACTACTTTCTACTACCCTGTAGGATATGGGTGCATTTGAACCTTGGTTCATCTCACTATCCAATTGCTTTGTATGTCTCATGACTATTACCTCACTGTGGATACATTTTCAGATATTTTGTTCAATGTTATTTGAGCTGTAAATTTGCATTATAGATTCCTCTCATTGTTATCTGCAGGTCTACTGCTGTGACTGTATTTGAAGTTGTATTTTTCTGTATTCCAGTATTTCCCATGCATTTCTTACCCTACTTAGTATTGTGGAAGAATTAGAGCTTATTATTTCTAATCCTGCATCTTCTGTAATGTGTCTTATATATATCACTATGCTTATATTGTTACTTGTGGAGCTTTTCTCCCTGGGCCTCCACTGAAAACAGGCTCCTAGCCCAGTCGGACATCACCAAGTTAACAAATGCAATAAATAAATAAATAAATAAAATAGCAACCATAGCTATTAAACTTATTATAAGTGGAGAAATTTACCCAAACCCATGCCCCCAGAATACCTCCTCAATGGCCCCTCAAATAAAAGATATAAGCAATCTATCATGAAAAGGCTCCAACAGACTAATCCTAAATCTAAACCTGTGAAGCATAGTCAACAAAGTTCCAGAATTACATGCCTCCCTATCCCGTTATATCCCCAATATTGCTGTTGTAACAGAAACCTGGTTAAAAGCACACATTACTGACAATGAAATTAAACCACCTGGTTACATTATTAGAGCAGACAGGAAGGTAAAAATACTGCATGAACCAAAAAGAAAAGATAAAACTGAAGACACAGATGAAGAATCCACTTAAAACACCAGTTTATTGCACCTCTAGCGCTTCAGCAACCGCCTTCATGGAGTATAAAATATCACATAACTTACACAGTTTATATACCCTAATACATCTAACAATTAAACAAGCAGCCTAACCAGTTAATCAATAAACATTAAAAAATACTTAATACTACTTTTTCATCAGATAAGAAGCCTCCAGTTGCATTCCACATTCAGACCCTGAGGAAATAAAGTGTCATATTTAAAAATGGAAATAGTTTCTTTATATAACAACTTATTTTTATACAAATCATCAGAAAATACACCCTTCATAATATGTTCTAAGATAGTGGTTTGTAATCCATTTGGATTAGAATTGTGAGCCAGCATAAAATATTTAGCAGCAGGGCTATCCTCTTTATTAGTTATAATATTCCTGACATGCTCCTGCAGTCTAGTTTTAAACTTCCTTTTACTTTCTCCTATATCTACAAGGTTACACGGACATTTCAACACATAAATAACACCTTCAGTATTACAGCTATATATATTTTTAGCCTCAGATACATGGCCATTTATATACTTAAAAGTTGGAACAATATAATGACATACATTGCAATGACCACAGGGTGAAGTTCCTAGTCTCTGCATGGTCCTATATTGCAATGTCTCAGTGGGATATTTAAATTTATTATGTACCAAAATATATTTTAAATTCCTACCTCTATGAAATGAGATGCCTAAAGACCTAGACAATATATTTTTTAGGTCCATTGATCTAAACAAAAAATTCCAGCAGTGTTTAACAATATCTGTTAAAGCATCACTGAAAACACTATATGTAGAGACAAAATAAACTAATCTTTTCTCTTGATTTCTAACATCTAACTTATACCCCTTACTTCCATACTTATAAGTACCAACTTTATGTTGTTCATTAATAACCTTATCTATAGCGGTTTGAATACTAGCTACTCTTCACTATTTTTACAAACAAACTCCATAGTGCTACCTGACTGGCTTCAACTATCCAATATGCAGACAACTCAACACTTATATTTGCCATTAATAACCTGCAACACCTCCAAGATATAACCCAAAAATCATGCTCAGATACCAAGCTATGGCTCTCTAACCATCAGGTCATACTCAACCCCAATAAAACAAATCTCATGATCTTCCAACTCACAACCCCCCCCCCCCCCCCACAAGTACCTTCTACATCACAGCTAGGAATAATACTAAAATTAATGCAGATTAACAAACAAAACTACTAGGAGTAATAATAGATAACAACCTAAGATTTAACGATACAAAACACAAACAATTAAGAATGTTCACAAAAAATGGATACTCTTTACAGAAATAAAAAGTATCTAACTAACACCTCTAGTGTTGCCATTGCTAGAACCCATATTCTATCAACACTTCAGTACGTTTTCCCAATTCTCACCAACCTTAAAAAGACAGATTTAATTAAACTTGAAACATACTGCAATAAAACAGCTAAATTTGCAACTGACTGCCACATCATACCCACCACTGCTACTCCCTAAAAAACTCTCCTGGTTATAACTCCCACACCTTCTATCCTATAACCAATTAACCATGGCACACAAACTAGTATATCAACCTGAAAAAAATCCTGCCCTTCTAAATTTTCTCCAGCCTCCTGCCACAAACTGTAGTCTTCACTCAGCAAATAAATCTCTATGAGTGTTTAAATCCACTAATACAGCAGGGGGACTCCCTATTTTCTCATCAAGTAGCAACAAGGTAGAATTCAATACCTCACAATATCAGAACCAACACAGATACCAACCAATTCAAAAAGATTCTTAAAAATGATCTTTGGCTTTGCTTCTGTACTACTCCAGGCTAACTAGTTTTAATAGTTTCGGTCATACGTTTTCTTCCCTGACCACCTCATAATCTATGCCCTCTCTCAAGTCTAGATAATCTCTAACCTCATCCTTCTCTATCAAATTTCCCCCTACAAACCCTTCCTCAGCTTACTTTGAGAAACTACAATGTCTACACTACAATAAGGAATTATATCAGATGATTGTATAACACAAGTATCAGCTATAATAGCACAGAATGTAATTTATGGTGTACTATATGTCTTGTATATTTTTTGTATAATTTCTTGAATAAGTTTTATATAATTTCTTGTATAAGTTTTGTATAATCTCTGTATGTGGAGCTTTTCTCCCTGGACCTTAGCTGAAAATAGGTCTTCTCCCAGCTGGACTTTCCCGGTAAACAAATGTAAAATAAAATAAGTAGAATTTTATTTATTTATTTATTTATTTATTTATTACATTTTGTTGACTGGGAATGTTCAACTGGGCCAGAGGACCATTTTCAACAGAGGCCCGGGGAGAAAAGCTCCACAGAAATATAAAATCAGGCATTTTTTTACATTCAAACATTGACAAAAAATACAAATGCATGATTACAATATTGAGAAAAAAACAATTACATTCAAAAACATCAGCAGAAAAATACAATGCATGTTTACAATATTAAGAAAATAACATTATATAGATGAGTCTAAATAATTACAAATGCCGTGGCTGCAGTAAAAAAATACAGGATACTGGGAACTGAAGCAGACCTGCAGATAGAAACAGTCCAGTCCACAATAACCCAGAAGCTGAGAGTAAGGTACAGTTGGGAGTTGAGTGAGCTACTAGGATGGTAAACAGAGAATGTGGTACTAATATAGCAAAAAGCAGCAGGTGATGAGACTTTGTGGGGAAAAGGTAACAGGAAAGGAGAGGGGGGGATTCAACTTTGGGAGTGACAGGAGCAAAGCCAGTGATTGCTAAGGTGGTGTTTTAGTAGCGATTTGAAATGGTCATGTGAGGGTGTGTTTGTTATAGTTTCTGTTAGGGTATTCCAGAGTTTGGCTATATTGTGGGACTAGAGGGTGTCGCCATGTAGTTTTTGGGAGATGGATACCTTTAGTAGGAGTTTGCTGGAGAGCTCAACTGATGGGGTTAGGTTGAATTTAGGAGGATATTGCAGGGCAGTTATTGGGTTGGTAGATTATTTTGTGGGCTAAGGCTAGATGATTGTGAGTCAGACGGTTTGGTAGCTATAGCCAGCTTAAAGCTGAGAGAGATGAATAGTGGAGGGATGTGTGTGGGAGGTTGGGGGCAAATTTAGCAATTCTGTGGTAGCATGATTCCAGTTTATTGAGGTCAGATTTCTAGAGGTTAGTGAAGACAATGTAACCATAGAGAAGGGTACTTAGGAGGTGTGTGTGTGTGTGTGTGTGTGTGTGTGTGTGTGTGTGTGTGTGTGTGTGTGTGTGTGTGTGTGTGTGTGTGGCAAGCCTGGCATTCAGTGTTAGGGATGGTTTAGCTCTACAGAGGCTACCTAATTTGATGTGTACTTTTTTGATGGTTTGGGCAATATGTACATCAAATTTAAGGTTTTCATCAATGGTAATACCTAAGAGTTTTGTGTGGTTAGAGAGGGCAATTTTAATGCCATTTGCAGAGGTGATGGATAGAGGGAGCTGTGATATTTTGGATTTTTTATTGCTAAATACTATAAGCTTGGTTTTGTTGGGATTTAAAATGAGTTGATGTTGAGGGAGGTAGGATTAAATATCCTGAAAAGCTGATTGCATTCTTGATTGGAGTTCTAGGGTGGTGGGAGCAGAATAGATAAGGGTAGAATCATCAGCATACTGTACTATGGAGGCATAATGGGTTGCTTTACAGAGGTTATTTGTGAAAATGATAAAGAGAAGTCAACCCAGAATGGAACCTTCAGGGACTCCCACAGAGATGGGGAGCAGTGGAGAGAGTAATGGGCCCAAATAGTAGCTTGTTGATTGTAGGAAAGATAGCTATGGAACCAGGTTAGTGAAGGTAAGCTGAGGCCGTAGGAAGATAATTTATGAAGAAGCAGCTGGTGGGACACGGTGTTGAAGGCTTTTGACCTGCTATTGTTCATATGATGATGGAAAGAGTTAGAGAAGGCTAGAAGAGCTGTACTTGTACTATGCTTTGGTTGGAAGTCATGCGGAGAGGTGGAAAATAGGTTGTTCCTAAGGAAGGAGCTTAAAAGTTGGTTGTGGATGCATTTCTCTAGGATTTTTGTGAGGGGGGATTGCTATGGGGCGGTAGTTGGTTATTTCCTTGGAATGGCCACCTTTGTGGAGTGGAACAATATGAGATATTTTCCAAATTAGAGGGACATACTGTTCGTTGATAGAGTGGTTGATAAGTATTGAGATAGGGTATGCAATTGAAGGATCTGCCAGTTTTAGGAATTCATTATGGAGTTTGTCAGCAGTTGTGCAGCATGGTTTAAGTTTGGACAAGAGAGTTTTTATATAGTTAGTTTGATTGGGTGTGAAGGAGAGGGTAGTGTGTATGACTACAGTGGGGGTAGGAATTGTAAGTGGCTGAACTGGTTGGTTGTCTAGAAGAGATGTTACTGCACTGATGAAGTGTGTATTAAATTGAGTAGATATGGGGTTTGTGTTATTAGAGGTAGATGGAGGGGGGGGAGGTGTGACCTTGGTTTAAAAGTTGGTCGATGCATTGCCAGAATTTTTTAGGGTTATTTTGTTTTTGTTTTGCTGACAGGATAGGAAGTAAACTTGTTTGTCACTTTTTATTTGTTTTTTGTTTTTTTTGTTAAATTTCTTAGCTTTCGTTGGTGAGGTCTTCTTTTTCTTTAGATTTATGATATTTTGACCAGGCTTTGTCTTGGCTTCGCTTAAGTAATTTTGTGCTTTTGGATAACCATGGGAGAGGCTTAGTCCTAATACGTATTTTGTGGTAAGGGCCAGGTTATGAAGAATAGTAAAGAAGGTTTCATTGAAGTACTGAACTGTATCGTCTAATTTTAGGTGTTGAAGAGGGGACCAGTTACATTGTTGTAGTAGGAGGTTGAAAGTAATGGGGGAGAAATGTTTTTTAGTAGTAATGTGTTTGCAGATGATATTGCTTTCAGAGTACACTCGTTTTTTATAAAGGAAGGTTCGGTAGTGGTCACTGAGGGAGTTGGGTAGGCATCCTGCTAAGAGTCCCAGGTTGGGTCTGTTAATTAGGTTCCAGTCTAAAGAAGAGAGCATGTTGGAATATTTACCTATATGAGTTGGGCAGTTTATGGTCTGGCTGAAGGAGAAGAGATTAATACAGTTGGATGGGTTGTTAGATGTGCAGGAGAGCCAATCTGAGTTGAAGTCACCCAGAATAATGGTTTCTTGGGTGAATTTAGTGGAAGGCCAAGAGAGTAGGTGTTCAGTACTGGGGAGGCTGTTGCTGGAGGGGAGATAGGTGGCAATAATGACTATTCCTTTATTGGGGTTGATTTCAAGGTGGGTGAATAATAATTTGAAGTTGGGAATAGTGGGAGGTATACAGCTCAGTTGGGTTACTTTGAGGAAATCTTTAAATATTACTGCAACACAACAACCTCGTTTGTTGATTCTATCCATTCTTATGATGTTATAGCCTGTGGTTAGTATTTATGTATTGTTAATGTGGGGCTTTAGCCAGGTTTCTTTTAATACTGCTATATCTGGAGAGTAGGTGGTTAGGGTAGCATGAAACTCAGTGGTCTTGTTTAGTGTGCTACAAAGGTTGAGATTTAACAGGAGTAGATCTGAGTTAGAGGATTTTTGGAAGGGGATGTAGGTGAGTATAAGATGGAGTGGTTATAGAGCATGTGGAAGATTGTATGTGTTATGCAGTACTGTTGGTGGGCCTTGGGTTGGGATGGATGTCAGATAGGAGCTTGATGTGAGCGAGCGAGTGAGTGAGTGAGTGAGTGAGTGAGTGAGTGAGTGAGTGAGTGAGTGAGTGAGTGAGTGAGTGAAGGACACGGGATTTAATTTTGTTTGTTGGTGTGAGGTATTTTGGTAGTGGGAGTTTTGGATGGTGGGTATGTAAGTGTTTGAAGGGTGAGATGAGAGAGGTAGAGTGTATCAAGAGTTGAGGGCCTATGTTACTGTAACTGTGTTGATGAGGGTGGGGGGGGTAGAATGTGGGAGAATATCAGATTTGAAGTGTATGACATGTTGAGAATTGAAGGAGGTTACGTTGTAGGATAGGGATAGAAACAGGAGAAGGAAGTTGTTGGTGAGAAAGGCCTTGAAGTAATTCATGGTACTTGAGAGGTTGTAGGGGGATGGGAATGTAGAGTGACTAGAGGGGAGAAGTTGGTTGCCAGGGAGGATGGGATAGAGGGGAGGAGTGGTAGAGAGGTAGAGCAGGGGATTATGGGAGGGGAAAGGGATTGGATGGGAGGGTGGGGGTGTGGTTAGGTTTTATTCAAATGAAAGTGGGGGTGGGTGGAAATGGGGGTATAGTAGGAGAGAAGAGTGAGCCCGAGCACAGTTAGGGCAAACGGAGCAGCTTGACCCAGCAGGAGGAGGCAAGAGAAGTAAAAAAAAACAATCAGTGAGCTGGAAATGTAATGAGGTGAGTTCCTAAGGCTAAATTAACTAAACTAACTAAACATTTTAATTAAACTACAATAACTGACTAGGCTTAATTTTGTACATGGAGTCAAGAAAAGGAGAGTGAGACCACATATAGGCATGAGGCCTGGTGTTTCTGCACCCAGAAAAAGTAAATGTTAATTAGAACTAAGGTGCAGAGTGCTGCTTTTGTATTGTGGTCACAGCCTGTGTGGGTAGGGGGACATGGGAACATTTAACTAATCTGTGTAACATTGTCACTCTTTTTTTGTGTTTTACTACATTTATGTCTAGTAGGAGAAGCGCTAGGATGTAGAGGGCTACAGTCCTTGCCGGACAAAGCACTACACAGCAACTAATGGGGTTTTTCTCTTTATTTCTTGTCAAATGCCACCACCTAGTGGCCAGAAGGGGCAATTAGCCAGCTATTGGAGAATCAGGGGGGCGAACATTCCCAGGGCGTCCCGTGGAGTGTGCAAGCCACTACTAACAAGCATTAGGTACGCTGCAGGTATGTATAGTAGTCAATACTACTAGCAGTAGTAGAAAATACGTCTATGATGGCATTTGATTTTTCCCTTTCTTTCCTTTCCCTTATAGGCCTGTGTTTATGTGATAAAATGTATCTGCTATTAATTTAGCTGCACAGGAATATATCCTATGTATTTCTGTTATATTGCATGAGTTTCTATGAGCATTCCTGATTACTGTATTGATTTGTTTTATCAAATGTCTAACAATTTGGGTCTTACTGACTTTCTATAGTGCGATCTTAATATGTCTATCTATCTCTATTAAACCAAGCAACTTTTCCCTTAGATCATTTTCCTTCTAAACTGAGGGCACATTTCAAAGCAACTTCCTGTGCCATGTTCTCTTCAGTTTCATCCTGCATCAATAGTTGCTCTTTCATATGAGAACTCACTGGCCTATCACTCCACAACATTGACTGTATCAGAGTTGCCAGTTTCCTGTTCCTTCCCTTGCCGTACAACTCCAACTGAACTTTTATACTGGTTTTCTGCTGAGGGCTCCAAACTATCTTCATATGACAGCTGATCAGATGTTTCCTGCTCCACTGGTTTCTCCTTAACTTGGGGATTCATTATTCTATCCTGCTGCGGTGTTATCAGAGTTAGATTTTCTCTACTAAATTCTTGTCTTCGCAGGTAATCCATAACCTCAGTTTCTATATAACTTCATCATTACTCATCTTCCTTTCTACTTTCTCTCTTTGTTTTCTTATTTTTTATATTGTAAAATTTTCATATCTGGATGCCTTTCCCTGTATTTCTCTTTCAAACATCTTTGGTACTGCTCTTTTTGTATTGATTAGTTTTGCTTTCCCCTTTGCATAAATATCGCACCATATTATACTGGGGCAGTACAGTGGTGCAGCAATTAATGTTGTCACGTCACAGCAAGAGGTTCTCTAGTTCGATTCTCATCTGGAGTACCTTCTGTGCAGAATTTGCATGTTCTTCCTGGATTTACATGGGATTCCACCCACAATCCAAAGACATGTGTCCAGAGTGTTTCTCCCCTGGGCCTCTGCTGAAAATAGGGTCTGTCCTAGTCAGACTTTCCAAGTCAATAAATGTTAAATAAATATTAAATCTCTTTTTCTTTTCTGTGTTCATATTTCTTCTTCAGATGTCTCCTGCTCCTCCAGTTTCTCAATACTTGGGGGACTCACTGTTCCATCATGCTGTGATATAACCTTTGCTAGACTTTGTACACTAAATCCTTCACATCACCGGTATTCCATAACTTCTGTTTTTATTTTTTTAACGTCTTTGATACTAATCTTATGTTCTATGTTCCTCCTTTGTGATCTTATTTTTTGTATTACGAAATTTTCCATATCTGGGTGCCTTTGCCTGCATTTCCATTCAAATACTTTTGGGGCTGCTTTTTTGTATTGATTAATTTGCCTTTCTCCTTTCCATAAATATTGTACGACAGCAGATCTCTCTTTGTTTCCCATGTCCATATTTCTTTTTTATACCTTTCAAAAATCTCTAAATTTTGTTCTTTATATTTTCACACTTACTCAATTGCTTCAGTTTCTTTGTCTATATAATGTTTTTCATGAATCTGTTGTATTAATGAACACAAATGAGCATTTGAAGCTTTTGACAGTTTTTCTTGTGCAAGTATTTTTCTTTCTGTAATTTGTCAGCTAATCCTTTTGTACATCTACTGCCAAGAAATTCTGGGCTTTTTGCATAATAGTAATAATACATAATTTCTTTCTTATCCACAATAATCCACTCTATCATCTTTATGGATCTTCTTTGACCTATCAGTTTTTGTGATTTTTGTGAACTACTACTTCCTTCTATGGCGGGGGGGGGGGGTCATCCTCCCACTGAGCCTGGCCTAACCCCATTGTAGGAATGTTTCCATGTCTTGAGGATTCTACACTGTCATTTTTTCCAGTCCTGGAACCTGTACACCTACTAGGGTTGAACATGTTTTTATCCTGAGACTGGTGCATCCAGCAGTCTTTTTTTATTTGTTAACCTACTTCTGTCCATAATATATGCTATATAAAATACAGCCTATATATTAATGTCACCTTGTTGAGATTTTGTAAAATAATAGGGTCCACCTCGTGAAGGTATTCACCAAGACCTGAAGATAAATTCAATTCCAGCAATACTACTCTCCTTTGCTTGCTGATTTTATCATCTCTGCATGTGGACTCAGTTCAGTACAGGACATTACATTTACTATTAGTTCAGCACACTACTGGGTTTACCCTTTAAGGTTGTGTACATAACTGAAAAATGTCTTATGGTTATCCTTAGCCTAGGAGGCTATTTTTGCCTCAAATATGGCTTTGGTAGACTTGATTAGTATCATGAGTCACTTGTTGAGACTGATGATGGAGTTTTTTTGACTTTTGGGCATAGCCTTTCTCATTTTGGACATGATTTTCTTTTGGGGGTCTACCAAGGGGGCTTGTTTTTAGAATTTGTCCTAAGTTTGTCTTGGTTTGGTACTACTGTTTCTATACAGTTATCTACATGCTTGTACAGGGTTTCCATATACACTAACATTTAGTGTTCTCAGAGCTTGGATGGGCTAGGAATTTAGCTATGACTTTGCTTAATAGGAGGTAGTTAACCTTGGGAAAGTTCATAAATGTTCTGGGTTTGCTGGGAGTTCAGCCTTTATATTTATTTTAAGGATTACTACTTTGTGATCTGATCAGTGAGGACATTACACAGGGTGTTGCAATGTTTCCTCATATTTGTGAGCACCAGATCCAGGATATTTGTACCCATATTATGTGTGTTCACTATTTGTTCCAGGGTATTTGACATTACAAAATCCAGGAATCTTTGAGCCTGCATGTTAGTGGTTGTGTATGTATCTCAGTTTGTGGTGGGATAGCTGAAGTCACCCATGAATATGGTGTTGATTTGTCAGTGACTTCAGTACATTCAAGTACATGGCATGATTATCCTGGATCATAGGTGGGACCTAGAACTAGCAAGGAAATTGTATTAGATTTTACCTAAAGTTAGTTATACATGGAGTAGTTTATTCATGTCATATTGTTTGACCAATCTTGAGGTGTGCTTACTTTTTATATAGATAGATACATCTCCAACTCCAACACCTATATCGAAATATCAAAAAATATAAGTGTTAGGATAGATTTTCTGTAGAAGAATTTCAGGCATTGCAACTGACAAATTGCCACACAATCTAATACATTGGTCACTGGAGAATCTATTGTGATACACACTTATGCCCCCCTCACCAGGCTGAGCAAGAAGACAGTCAAAGTCAGTTGCCTATCGTGAGCAATGATCCATCTCTGAATGAGAGGGAGAGCTAAATGGTCCCAATAGACCTTGAAGATTGGGAGAGTTTAATGAGGAAGCTTCCACATAAAAGTCCCCAGACGTTGGTGGAATTCAGTCTGAACTATATTATTTTGTAGATGAATACAAAGTCACTTTTGGAAGACTGTAATGCCCATTACTCACTCTCAGAGAGGAGCCAGTTAACTTGACCTAAGGGATGAATGGGATTTGGCTCTCACCTTGAGGAGAGCATGGGAGCAATCTTCAATCTGTCTTGGCAAAGCTGATGAGCTTGTTGGGCCCAGTGGATCTAGGGTAGAAGGAAGAGTTGGCGAGTTTGTTCCATTGGCCTGGTTGGATCACTCAGGAGGAATGAATGGTCCAATTTTGCACTTGTAGCAGGGGCCTTCTGGGTCATTTGAGTGTGTGGGGGTACTAAAACAAAATACATCATCTTCTAAAAAGGATGTGAATTTCCAGGAGACATTTAAAAATGAATTATTGATTTCTTTAATTAGTTAGTAATTCATCCATTTATTGTTTAAAGACCCTTTTCAGCCATAACCTGGATCGCCTCTGAGTAGGCAATATGCGACAGAGTAAAGCTGGAGTTCTTTGAGACAGTCTGCATAAGGCATCTGTTTGAGGCTGGTAATCCTCTTTGTGAGGTATTTCTGTGGCCTTTCCAGTTGTTGTAGATGCCTTGTGAGGTACATCCCAAAAGGAGCGTTGTACTTTATAATAGGTCTAATGAGTGATGAGTAGAGGGGAACAATGACCTCTTTTTTCCTGGATGAGAAACCTTTTGTGATGAGGTCCACTTGTTTTTTAATGGAATTGTTTTAGTTTAGTTCTTATATGGTTTCTTAAGGTTCTTTTTATAATTTTTTAAGTTTCTAATTATTTGCTAACATTTTTTAGCATCACTAATGAATAATACTGAAAGTGCCATAAATGTTTAGTGCAGAACGTCATTTATAGTATTATATAATATTTAAACAAGGAGTTGTTTCCTGTAGATTTGATTGACTTAACTTTTACTATTACACAATGAATCAAAAGGACAGGACATCAGGTACAGGTTTACATAATATTTAAACAAGGAGTTATTTCATGTAGCCTGATTGGCTTAACTGCTACTGTCACACAATGAATCAAATCCAAGGGGCAGGTACCATCTTAATGTCACACTTGATTGGAATAAAGACTCTGGCCCTCTACACACCCACACATCTTGATTGGTTACCTGAGACTCCCATACAACTGACAATAAAAACCCTGTTTTCAACACTGCTTTTTCAGAACCACTAAGTAGAACTTAGAAGCTATCAATAATGTCTTCTTGAACTGAAGTACATCTGCCAAGTTTTATTGGATGGAGAATGTCTTCCTGATGCCGTCTAAACACCTAGTTTCTGAGTGCCTGACATGCAACCAACAGCATGCTGCTTATTTTGCTCATACCTGGACTGAGAATTAAGGTTTTGATTGTTTGTTTTGCTTATACTTGAACTGTGATTTAAGGAGTGCATTGCACCTAATTACTTGAGTGCATGCATATGCTGATTTTGTTCGTAGCATTCTGCTGGTGCCTTTGCTATATTTTTTAGCAAATCAAATATTTTGAAACATGATTTGCACAGGTATCTACACAGGGGTATTTGTTCTCAGCTGGACAGTTTCCTAGTTTCACTATCTGGATGCTTTGACTCTGTCCTTTTTTCACAATCTAGACACTGGGATTTGTTATGGAGAGTTACCCCTAGGTTGCTTTATTCCCTTGCACCCTTTATTGGCTGAGAGTTTTACTCACAGGTCTTGGCCACCTCCATTTTTGTAATTATCATAATAATCTCCAATAAACTGATTCATGGCTAAGCAACACCTCAAGGTGTGTGGCCAAATATGGCTAGGTGTCAGCCACTGTTTAACTACATACATAAAGTTAACCCTTTGTGTTCATGTCTGAGAATAATTTTTACCAATCTGTTTCTTAGTGTAACAAACACTGGAGCCTTAAACAAACACTAAACTGTTTTAAAACTGCAAGTTGACACTGGGTAATGCAATGTATCGAATCCTATCAGATTTTAGTACTTCTTTATTTAAATAAAGTAGGTATTGCATAGTCTTAACTATTGTATTAGTACTAAAGTATTCTGCTAAAGAATTGCATTGTTCTGTTGTTATATCCCTCCCAAATCCCAAACACAGCTGAACAAATGTGGGCACCTGGTAAACTAGCATCTCTCCAGTTGCTACAATGTTCACAAATTAGAATTTGTCTTAAAATATAGCTGTACATTTTGTTGCCAGATAGAATTAAATAATAAACATGGCTTACACTTTACCCATTCCACATATTAAAAACATGGGCTTGTGTTCACAAAGAAAGTGTACAGCTTAATGTGCAGGGCAACAATTTAGAAAGTGTAAAAGAATCATGTGCTTATCTTTTGTACAAGGGCTTAAGTTTCCATGGCACCTGATGAGGAGAAAAGCCTGTCCTGCCTTTCTGACTGTGATGAAATTGCTCTGATGTGGAGACCAAGAACAAAGGGTAAATGCTTTTCTTTGTCCCTTAGTAAAATTACTCCAGTTTTATTTGAGTTTGTAGTCCACATATTAGATGCTCTAGTAATTCTGTTTCTAGTAATGCTTACATTCAAGAATCATTTATGCCTACTTTCTACATTTCCAAAAATACATACATGCTCCGTCTGTTTTGCAATAAGGAAACAAATCAGAATTTAGCCCTTGTGTCGAACAAGACTGCCAAGACTCCAGTATGAATTCTGTTAACATGCAGATAAGCAGAAAAGTTAAATGTAGCCATCTTACAAAAAATCTATTAAAATTTCTTTTGGTAGTGAATGAGAATGCTACTTTGTCTAGGTTATTGGCGTATATGCCCAATGCTGTCAATCAAGTACCCCTTAGAAAATCCTGTCAACGCTCTTCAAGGAACGCTTGCCATATGGAGCTTTTATTGCATCCTGCTGGATAAATCTGAAGTGTGTATGAATAATGGAAATGTTTAAAGTATGGCTTAAATTCTTTAAAATGGATGAGCTCTAATGTGATCGCTTCACTGTACTATTCTAAAACCTTGAGACAACATAAAAGTAAATGTGTGATGCTGTGAATCAGTCTCAACCATAAAATAATCCCATTGGCTACAGATCATATCCATTTATCCTGCAACTGCAGTTCACTAGACCTTTATATTATAAAGAAGGTCTCACCATACACCATGATATTGGGTGATTTCCACTACCCAAACATTGACTGGGAAAACTGCTCAAGTCCCAACTCCTTTGCCCAACGGTTCCTGGAGTTTATAAACTTAAATACCATGGAACAACTGGTCACAACTCTCACAAGAGGAGACAACATATTGGACCTGGTCATCACCAGCATGGGGGCCCAATGTTCCATACCAGAGGTAAACCCCTCGTTGGTAAGATCAGACCATAAACTAATCACACTGGACATGCACATCCCGACCCCACCCCCAGCCAAGGAAACCACTGTGAAAATTTTCTCAAAAGCAAACTTCACACTTCTCAAGACTGAGGTGGGAAGCTTCAAAGCCCCCAGGCTCATGGAAAATGCTGCTCAAACTGCAGAATCCTTTACAAATGCATTCTATGAACACCTACAGGAATGCATGGATCGAGCCATCCCAAGTAAAACCAAGACTCACTCCTCCAAAAACAGGAGACCAGTCTGGTGGACCCCAGCCAATAAATAAGCTATACAACAGAAGGAGGAAACTATTACATGATAGAGCAAAATCCCAAAAAGGGAAGGCAACCCTGATCAGTATTAGCAAGAAACTACGATCCCTCATAAAATCATCAAAGGCCAGCTTCAAAAGAAAAATTGCCAAAGACCCTAAAGATAATCACAAGGCCTTCTTTAGTTATGTCAAGAATCTAGGTGGCATCTCTCAGATCTGCTCTGAGCTGGTGCAAAATGGCAAAAAATACACTGAACCCACTGACATTGCCAACATCCTGGCGGAGAGGTTCTGTGCAAACTTTACCCCCCTTCCCCCCAAAAAGGGCCAGTGTCTATCCCAGGAGAATGTAGTCTCCCAGACATCACAGACGCACAGGTGAAAGCAGCCCTCTCTGAAGCAAAAAACACAGCATCAGTGGGACTGGATGGTGTCACGAGCTCCAAAAAGAACTGAACCCTCATATAAATTCACTGTTCAAACTCAGCCTTACTACAGGATATGTACCCAAAGAATGGTATACAGCAACAGTTATCCCACTCCACAAAGGTGGCGCCACAATGGATCCCGGGAACTATCGCCCTATAAGCCTGACTAGCCTGGTCTGCAAAGCTATGGAGTGCATCATTATGGATCTCATAAACAAAGACATTGGGAACCTCCAGACACTGGACCCTACCCAATTCGGCTTTGTTAAAGGCAAATCTTGCCTCTTAAACCTAGTTGACTTCTTTGAAATGGTTACCAAGGCCATAGATGAGGGAAAGGTAGTCCACACAGCCTACCTGGACCTCACAAAGGCCTTCGACACAATACCCCACTCTGGCATTATAGATAAGCTTACCAGCTTGAATATCAACCCCTATGTCATGAGATGGGTTGCAAACTGGCTCAGTGATAGAACCCACATGGTCAGAGTTGTGGGTGCCATGTCCGACTCCAAATCGGTTACAAGTGGTGTCACACAGGGCTCAGTCCTGGGACCCCCCTTGTTTGGTATATACTTCTCTGAGGTACAGGCAAGCATGGGAGGACTGTGGCTGAAAGAGTTCACAGATGATTGCAAACTAGGAGCCATAATTGACTCTTCAGCTGACACAAGCAACCTCCAGAAGGGTCTTACGAAGACGGGTTCCTGATGTCAGAACCATGGCCTCAAGCTAAATGCCAAAAAGTGCATAGTCATCCCCTTTGGGAAAAACAATGTGCCCACAAACTACCACATAGGTGATAATTCACTAAGTATGGAAGATGTAATTAGGCATCTGGGGATCCAAGTAGATAGCAACCTCTCCTTTGATAATCACATTGCCAAAGTGCTTAGAAAAACCTTCTATATAGCCCACCTAATCATGAAAGGGTTCACATCTAGATCAAGAGAGGTCATTGTGCCCCTCTACTCATCACTCATCAGGCCCATAATTGAGTACAATGCCCCATTTGGGATGTACCTTACCTGACACCTGCAACAGCTGGAGAGACCCCAAAAGTACCTCACCAAGAGGATTGTGGGCCTTAAACAGATGCCCTATGCAGCTTGACTAAAGAAACTCCAGCTCTACTCAGTTGCTTACCGCCTACTCAGAGGCGATCTCTGCCTGACGTACAAGGCCATGTCTAACCCGGAATTAATGGACATGCTCCACCTCAAGAAATCCAAATCCCTTACAGCTACATGCTTCAGGGATTTTAAACCTCAGCACAACAATAAATAGGACATGCTGGATGGATAAATTCATATCCCAGAGGCTTCTCTCACTCTGGAATAGAATCCCAGTCCATGTTAGGCAGAGCCCCTCACTAACCCTCTTCAAAAGAAATCTTGATGAGTGGATGGGAAATCGTAAATTTAACCTGGGATCACTTCTATGGCCCTGCTGGACAGAGGTTCAGGAATCTAATCTAAAAGGGAGGCGAAAGCTAACACATTCTGGCTAGGCTTATAAATGCCCTAGGGCAGCTAGCCTAGTACCTACCTATGAACCTATGAACCTATGTTCACAAATGTCAACTATCGGGGGCAAACAGAAGTCTGAAGTGGGCTATTGGTTTATGGATCCACATAGAATTATCCCTTATAAAACTTTAAGGATATCTATGAAACTCTGCTATTCTCAGTCTCTATTCCTGCTACTAGATGGCATCAGAGCCAAAGCTGGAACATGGTCAAAAAAAGCCCTAAATAGGTTAATTGGCTAGCCCACCCCAATAATACAAACATACCCAATTCAAACATTTCAAACCAGTTGATACGAAATAGTGTCGAAATATGTCTGCCTCCATAGTATTTTCTCCTTTACAATGATTGCAAAGATTTATTAATTATTTGATACAAGGCTAAGTGGCCTGATCAGATGGCCTTTTTAGCCATTGCCAATGAGCAAACAAAATGACATACAATAATATGAAGTCTGAACAGCAAGAAAGAAAGAAATACAGATATGCAAAAATTCTAAACAAAGGACTTTACTACTCACAGGTATAATAAATACTAAGAATCATAACACATAATATACACTCAAATTCACATGTCTATTAGAAGAAGATTGGCAGAGTAATACATACTGGAAAAAAACATATCAAATGAAGTAAAAAGTGATAAAGCATTTAACTTGGGTCTGTATTATATAATCGTAGACTAAAAACATCAACTCACCTTTAGTTGACATGGAAATCTCAAACCTGCAGTTCATCGAATGGACAAATCACAATTTCTTTCCAAGGGAAAAAATCGGTAAGCCAACGTACACCACAAAAAAAGCCACACTTTTAGGTGGGGGACTTCACCCCCCACACCTCCCAATATAGAGGGCTGTGCCCCCCACACCCCCCTAACTAAAGATTCTAACTCTGAGATCGCACTACAGTCGGGGAAAGGGAGATGGAACGGCCAACTGATTTTTTTCCATTGGAAAGAAATCGATGATTTGGACGTTTGATGAACTGCAGCTTTAACATTTCCATGTTGACTAAAGGTGAGTCGATGTTTTCAGTCTTTGAACATATGATATAGACCCTTTAACTCAACAGCATGCAAAGATAAGCACACACACAGATGCACACATATAACTGGTAGTAGTTGTTTAAATTTAATTTTAGGATTTTATTTTAAATTCTACAGCAAAAACAATAAGGGCCATTTGCTATACAAAATATAAAAAAGCTGTCACAATGAAAACAGTCTTAGAACGAGCAACAGTAGACTTCTATTCCCTTTAAAATATCATTTAGTGAAAGTGCACTGGACAAGAGCCATTAAACTAAGAGAATTATTATTTTTTTTTATTTTGTTTCATGTCTGCCTGTCTGCCTTCTTGCATCAGATATGGAAAGGAAAATGTTTTAGACCTTCATGTTTTTGTGGTCATATTCTTAGCACAGTATTAAACACAGAAGACATCGCAGAATATATGTGCTTACCAACTTTATTTTCATGAAAACGTTGCCTCTGGGAATACTTGTGTACTTGTACTATTTATTCTCGAATTCTGGATCAAACAAAATGTGTGAAGCATCACTTGCAACTTACATGTTTATCCTAACCCTGCCCCTGCACCCAACCGTAACCCATCCCCATACCTTACCTTACAAAAGTTCTTTCTGTAAAACTACCACTAATACAATACAGGCTCAAACACATAGTACATACATCAACACACACACTACACTATGTCTATCCCCTTATCTTATGTTAACTTTAACCCTAACCCATAATATTCACGCAATGCTTACCTTCTGTTTACATACCAAACAAAATAATTCCCCTACCACATCCCTTACTCTAACCTTAATATGCAATCACATATACACTCCCATGCCTAAACAAACACAGATTTGACAAAACTACCAGCCCCTAAACAAGCCCACATTTGACAAAACTATCATAAAGCATACAAAACATACACATTCCTTAAAATCAACTATTTTAGCAATGGACTTTCCTTCAAGAATTACTTTTAACGAAAACTGACTATCAAAACTGTTAAACATCCATACACGCATTTTTATGTATATCTATATCTATATGTATCTATCTCACATATATACATACACACACATACACATACAAAAACACGTGAAAAAGTATAACCAAAGATATGTCACACACACACACACACACACACACACACACACACACACACACACACACACTCTTAAACTATTAAATATTTTGCACACAGGACAGCTAACAATAGAACCATAATATCTAGCGTTGAGCACAATAGGATTTTTTTTTGGTAGTACAGTTGTACGTAATTTTTGCACCCACCCCATATTTAAATGATTGGCATCTGTAAGTTCTAAGAACTGAGCCCACAGCTCCTCCCAGCAAATAATAGCAAAGTGAATTTTCCAGAAAGAACAGATGAGATAAATGAGATGGAACCATCTCCTTGTTATAGGTATTATGAGCAAACATACACAGTATTTTTTAAAAGCATATTCTGAGCTTGGGAACAAGTAGCCAAAAGCATGGGAGCAATTAAATATGCCCCCACTCCTCACACGTACAAATTAACATAACTTTCTAGATCTGGTCCTCACCAACATGCCAAACTTAGTTAAAACTGACCACAAATCAGTCATCTTTGAGCTGGTACTAACACCACAACTTACAAAGGGTGAAATCAGACTAAAATAGTTCTCCAAGGCAAACTATACCCTCCTAGGTGAAGATACATATGCATTCCAAGCATCACCCCAAGTTGGAAGTGGTAACTATGCCAGAGCTTAGACTAAAGCCCTGTACAATCACTTGCAAAAGTGTATAAACTCGGTCATACCAGAAATAATCAAAGACAGAGCCCCAGGTAAAAGCAAGCTGCCATGGTGGACATCCAGCATCAACAAACTTTACAATAAATGCAAAAAGTTGCTGTCCAAGAAAATAAAGGCAAGGCTCCAACAATGGAAAAGCACCCTCCTCAGCCTCAACTGGCAAATAAGACAAGTTGTCAAATCATCCAAAGGCTCCTTTAAGAGAAACTTAGCAAGTACAGCCAAAGATAACCGTAAGACCTTTTACAGCTATGTACGTAACCTAAAGGGTAGGACCCAAGCATGTGCAGAACTAGTAGGCAATGGTATCACACACACTGACCCCCAGAGATAGTGAACCTGGTAACAGATAGGTTTGGTGAAAATGTCACTCCCTTATCTCCTTCTAACTTACAGCAAACCTTCTCCTAAACTTGCAAAATGAAAAATGGAGACAAGTACAAACGCTAAACAAACCACAAAACCAAGTCACTTGTGGAGGAAATAAGGCGCCAAAGTCTTCTTTTGAATATTTAATAATCCACGACACCACAGCAACACAGCAATACACCAACCAGGACCACAGCAAACAGTTCAAAAACTCATAAACGCTAATTCCCACCACTGCTCTTGAATCACTGATGTGACAGAATACAAACTAATCTTACTTTGCACATTAAATACATACCCAAATCACAATAATTAGATAATTGAACAATCAGTTGCCTAATTAAAAAATTAATCAAATCAAATAGAAAACTTGAATTAAAAAGCTAGCTTTGCCATGTTCTTTTTATCAAATTACTTAATCTTTAAAAAACCTTGTTTTATTCAATTGTAATAGTGATGAACAAATTGATATGTATGTTTAAAAAAGCTTATAGAGTTGCTGACGAGAGGAAGCCCTACGGTGTTACCGAGTGGTTCAGGGCTCCCTTGCAACCAGGAAGCCCAAATGTGGAAAGAAAGAGACGCTCACCCGGAAAGCAGTGGGCGTGGAGAACAGGGAACTGGTTTTACTAATGATGCGAACGCTAAAAAAAGGAAGATGAGTGAATTGGACATACCTTCCGTTTTTTTACCTGAGAAGGATGATGTGGTGTTACAAACAAACCTACTCAATGATGGAAGTATGGGTGCGAGACCAAAAAACATTAGGACAGGAGTAAGGGATTCCAATGAAGCCGCCGTTACCAGTGGTCGTCCTGTAGGTAACTCCATTTTTGAACGACCATCGACTTACAGCAATAATCACAAAACGGATTTTTTAAAGGTTTTAAACTACAAATATTGTTTTAACGATAACAATATGCCTAAAATGAATACTAATGATGTAAACTTAACATATGACAACAATTTAAAAGTACTTGATGAGTGTTTGTTTAAGTTAAAAAATCTAGAGCTTGAAAACGTTTATTTAAATGAATGCCTGAGTTTAAAGATTGTGCCCAAAGGTTTAAGGGTATGTAAATACCCTAATAAGGTCAAAATAGGAAGCGAATTTCATGCTGAACTGTTAGATATTTTTGATGAATGTGGATTTGGTATCTTAAAAGCAATTATTAAGGAGAATGACAGGGAGATGATAGGCTTGAATAGAAAGACTGATGAAGTCAATACACTTATTACGAAGGATTTGTTATTCTCAGTAGAGGAAAGTAAAAAGAAATATTTTTCAACACTAGAAAGTATTGAGAGAAGTATCAATAGCATTTTCGAAAGAAAATGTAGGAAACTTGAAAGGGATGTTAAAGAATACAAAGAGAAGTCCCAATATCCCAAACCGAGGGGCTTTTATTATCAGATGGAGGGAGGGAGTTATCAGAATGAAAAAAACAGGACATATGGAGAGTGTGGATTCAGTTAATGGAAGAATTGAGGACAGTTTTCAAGAATACCCCCCCCCCCCGAGAAGGTCAGAAAGAATTAGAAATAACTATGAAAGAAACCATCAAATGACCTTTCAAAAAAACTACCATTATGGGGGGAAGGGGTTTGTGTACAACAGGAACGGGAATTATTAAGTAATTTGATAGAATGTCCGACAATAGCAACAGTAGCTAGTGATATTAGAAAGGATGGTCATGTTTGGACGCAAAATGAATACAACATCTACAATTATAGTAGCTTGGACATCAACAAAACCCATTTCAAACTATTCACAAAAGGGTTGAAATTTGTCCCGAATAGGAAAGCAGATTTAAGGAAAGTTATTATAGATTTGAAACTTTTCCTTAGAAAGAAAAATCTGGATCTCATCTTTCATAGTGATAAAATGGATAGAACTAATACAGACGTATTGAGGAGAAAAAGTACCTTTAACCCTCCTTTGAACCCACAACTAAAAAATTTTGAGGTATTGATGGAAAGGAAAATCAGGACCGAGCTCTCGAAGAATTGGGTAGCCCCTAATTTGTCCAAAGATGAGATTGATTTACTATATAACCTATCAAATGACCCGGACATAAGGATAACTAAACCTGAAAAGGGTGGGGGAACAGTAATAATGGATCAGTTATTTTATGAAACCAAAATTATGGAAATTTTGGAACACAATGACAGATATGTAAGAGCATCAGTAAATGAAACCAATATTGGAAATAAGAAAATTTGGTTGGCTCTGAATGACTTATTGCTTGAGGGTTCAATCGATGTAAACATGTTCAAATATCTTAATGTGAATAAACCAAGAGTCCCCACTATATTTGGGGTGCCCAAAGTTCACAAAGATGTTAATAATCCACCAATGAGACCCATAGTGGCCTCTGAAGGCTCTGTAATGGCACCCCTAGCTAAATGGTTGGATGAAAAACTAAAAAAAGTAGTAAAGGAAGGGGCTGGGATAGTGAAGGACTCTTGGGATTTATTACAAAATCTCAACAAAGATATTTTTGATAAAGAAATTACTTTTATTACTATGGATATAGTTGACCTCTTCTCATCTATTCCTTTCAAGGAAGGATTACAGTGGTTTGAGGAAGCCCTGGTCAATTTTGGAAAATTCAGCAACAACGATTTCCACTTGATCTTAACCTTGATGGAATTGGTTTTAAGTAACAACTATCTGTATTATGAGGGAGAATTTTTTAAGCAAACTGGGAGCAAGATGTGCCCCTGTATACACTAATATTATCCTTTCAGCTTGGGAGGATAAATTTATATTGAACTCCCCATACAAAAAGTGTTGGAAGTTGTACAAACGCTACCTTGATGACATGTGTTTCTTATGGATTGGGACTGAGTTGGAATTTTTATCATTTTTTGAATATATTAGCCAGTCCACTAGCTTTCTGAAATTTACATATGTGATTGATAAAACCTCTCTAAAGTACCTGGATATATTTATAGGAAAGGGTGATGACAATTTCTTCTCCAAAGTTTATAGAAAAGAGTCTTATTCTAATTCATTTTTAGCTTATGATAGTGCACACCCCCATCACCAAAAGAAAGGCATTATAAAAGGACAGTATGTGATCTAGAGAGGCAGACTTTATGGACGAATGTGATAAACTAAGGGGAATGTTTTTAGCTAGAGGGTACCCTTATAAATTAATAAAAGAAATATAGGATGAGATTAAGATAGGAAGAAATGATAAATTTAAGCCAATTTTAGTCTTAATGAACTGGCAAATAGAACAACGTAAAGTTGAACAATACAATGGCTGTAGCAACTTGGTAATGGATTTTAGTGGAGAAGCACAAAAAATAAGGAACATGTTTGAGAATGAATGGACCAAATTTGGGGAAATTTCAGACCTGACTAGCCTATTTTCTTCCCCCTTAAAATGTACATTCAGAAAAGGTAAAAGTTTAAAAAATTTTTTTGAAAGTAAAAGAAATAACGGGAATTTTAAAGAAGGAAGGGTAGGCAAATTTAAATGTGGGAGGTGTAATCAATGCACTTATGTGGTACCCAGGGACACTATCTATTTAAAGAGTAGAGATTTGTTGATTCAAAGTAAACACTTTGCAAACTGTCAAACTAGTGGAATTGTCTATTTAGCTATGTGTAAAAAGTGTGAAGCATTCTATGTAGGAAAATCTGAAAGAAAGCTAAAAAATAGAATGTATGAACACTATTATGATATAAAGACACAGTGTATCAACAATGCTCTTTTTAGACATAAAGTGAATTTACTTTTTGTCCTGGAAGTAGTTTACAAAGATTTGAGGGGAGGCCCATGGGAAACATCAATTGAATACAAGGAATTGTTATGGCAAATATATTTAGAAACCAACAGAACCCCTGGGCTGAATGATTGCCTTTCCATTGCCCCAGTATTAAAGAAGAGAGCGGCCAAGCTATAACCTCCCATCCTTCTATTCCCTTTTTGATCTTTATGTTTTAAAATTTTAAAATGAAAATGTGTAATATTTTTATATGTATTTGTATTTTTATAGCTTGTTTTTTATGCATACATGCACTTTAAATGTTGAGAAAGAATCTTTATATTTATTTATTTATTTATATATGAAATGTTCAGGCTATTAAAGTATTAAGATGTCTTGCCTCATCAAGTATACATATAGAAAATATCCCTATTTTAGTCAGTAGATGGCACTGTTGGACTTAAGGAATACATAGGCAAGAGACCATTATGTTTATTTCTTTCTATTTGTTGTTTAAAATAGTTTTGAGATTAGGTTATACATGAAAGTTTTTAAACACACATTTTTAAACATACATATCAATTTGTTCATCACTATTACAATTGAATAAAACAAGGTTTTTTAAAGATTAAGTAATTTGATTTTAATTCAAGTTTTCTATTTGATTTGATTAAATTTTAATTAGGCAACTGATTGTTCAATTATCTAATTATTGTGATTTGGGTATGTATTTAATGTGCAAAGTAAGATTAGTTTGTATTCTGTTATGAGTTTTTGAACTGTTTGCTGTGGTCCTGGTTGGTGTTTTGCTGTGTTGCTGTGGTGTCGTGGATTATTCAAAAGAAGACTTTGGCGCCTTATTTCCTCCACAAGTGACTTGGTTTTGTGGCTTCTCCTAAACTTCCCACCACCCTACAAATCTGAAGAGCAGGTCTTCAAAACCTTGTCCAAGGCAAAAAAACACAGCCTCTATGGGACCAGACAACATCCCAGGCTGTCTTCTAAACAGGCTAAAACATGAACTAGCCTCACCACTAAGTACCCTTTTCAATCATAGCCTAATCACTGGCTTTGTTTCTGCAGAATGAAGTACAGCAACAGTTATTACCATCCACAAAGGTGGTGTAGCAACAGACCTGGGGAACTGCAGACCCATATGCCTGACCAGTCTCACCTGTAAGGCCATGGAATGCATCATTATGGACCTCATAAATAAAGAAATAGGTGACCTCCAAACCCTGGATCCTACTCAATTTAGCTTCATGAAGGGTAATTCCTGCCTGTTAAATCTGGTGGATTTTTTTGAAAATGTTTCCAGGCCACTGACGAGGGCAAATCTGTGCACACAGCATATTTCAACCTGGCAAAGGCCTTCGACACAATCCCACATTCAGGCATTACTGATAAACTTAGCAAACTGAATGTAAACACCTTCATTGTAAGATGGGTTGCCAACTGGCTCACAAACTGGACGCACACTATCAAAGTTGTGGACACCACATCAACCAGCAGACCTGTTACCAGTGGGGTGCCACAGGAGTCAGTGCTGGACCCCCTACTGTTTGGTATATACTTCTCAGATGTTCAGGTCAAAACTAAGGGTTTGTGGCTGACCAAGTTTTCAGGGGACTGCAAACTAGATGCAATCACTGAATTCTCAAATGATGTCAGTATACTCCAGGAAGGTCTCATGCAAACCAATGACTGGTGTATTATTCACAGCCACAAACTGAATGCAAATAAATGCATCATCATTCCCTTCAGCACAACAACATCCCCTCATACTATCAAATCAACAACAATACCCTAAGTACCCATGAAGTGTTAAGGGACCTGGAATTGCAAACTGGCTGCGACCTTAACTTCAAACACCATGTGTCTACTGTAGTAAGGAACCCTCCCCCATACTTGGCACTTATCGTGCCCATGATTGAATATAATGCCCCATATGGCATGTACCACACTAAGCACCTGCAGCAATTAGAGAGACCTCATAGGTTTCTAACAAAGAAGATCAAGGGGCTCCAACATGTGCCTTACAGAGACTGACAAAAGTCCCTGTCACCATACTCTGTATCATATAGCCTTCTTAGTGGAGACTTATGCCTGGCCTACAGAGCAATCCAAGATCAAACAGGACTAAGGCTACCCATTCAAGGGACCTAAATATGGCCTGCAACTTAAATAGGATATGTTGGAGATAATAGGATATGTTGGAGAGACAGATTTGTCTCCCAGCAACTGTTGTGTCTTTGGAACAGGCTATCAATTCATGTGAAACAGAGCACCTCTATGACACTGTTCAAAAGGAACCTGGACGAGTGGATAGGGCACCATAAATTCTTACCAGGGAGACAGCCCACAACCCTCCTGGACATGGGCAGTAATCACTAAATGCAATCTTGGGTATTGACTAGCATTTCTATGCTATTACATTGGGATGAAATGGCTAGGCTTAAAATTACCTCTGGTTTGATAGCCTAGTAATCTCCTATAATCCTATTATCTTAAAACAGTGCAGTCCAGCTTCTGAATCTGCAGCACTGACTAGCAGGTAATACCAGATTTGCTGCAGAAAAAATGGGCATTGCAGATAAATAAATTATCAAAAGATCTATGTACTTTTATTATAACAAGCAGTCTCAATTCTTCAAATGATTTAGGCATTAAACAAGCTCATCAAATGTATTTAGATTTCACCAGCATCTTTTCCCCCGCTTTGTATGCAAAAGAACTTTGAAACAATCAAGGAAAGACAACATAGCTCCTACAGAATGCATTTTGTTTTGCTTTCAAAAACTTTCAGTCAACCTTTCAAAACTGTAATTTGTTTCATTCAGTATGCTAGATGTGGGAAGGGATGACTGCTTCTTAACTTCAGTACTGATGTATGCCTGTACTGATGTATGCCTGCAAATTGTCTTCCTCTCTTATTTTTAACCCACCTCATCAAAAACCGAAAACTTTTATTGCAGTTTCAAGGAATACCTATTGCAGATCCAGGATGAAACTGAACTATTTGAAAACAAGTTAGCCATTCAGTATGTAGTTAACTCATCATTTCTGGTTTTTAACTGCTGAAATCCATGAAAACTACCCATTTGGTATACAGTAAATTAAACAGCTGAAGTCTGTGACACTGAGACGCATAGAAAGTGCATATATGGCTAAGGCAGGACAATCTTTGCTACAAATAAAATAAAGTCCAGTGACAAAATTACTGTGCACTTGACATTTCAGACAGTCAGTTGCTTTTTGCAGTCTTACTCTGGATTAAGACTGCAATTGATCAGATTTGATCAGCATTCTACCCCATAAGCAAAATTAAATGAATAAATAAAGTTGTCTTATTGAAAAAAAAAACTCTATTCAATCTATCCAGTCAATGCTGGGCAATAAGTGAGCTATTTCGTTAGACTGCAGGCAGGATGCCTAGAATGTACCACTTCCACAGTGTGTGTGAGGGGAGTGAGTTTGACACAAACAAGGATTAAAGTCAAATAACAAAAACTGAATGAACAGAGTAAGGTAAAAGACAACTCTTCAAAAAGGAAAGAAAGTTGTGGAAAATTTCTGTTTCTTTCTTTCTTTAAATTAAAGCTAAAATAAGCTTAAAAAAAGAAGAAAAGAAATCTCACTTCCCACATATGTAAAGTGTCAAAGGTCAATGCACGCATGCATTTCAAAGGTGTTTCTCAGCAAAGCATGTCAACCAAAAAGCAGACTGTAACTTAGGGAGCTGTGATGGGAATAATGTCAATGGGGAAACATCTGTTTTTTTTTTTTTTAATAAATTTACTGAAGACTTAATGATTATAATTGTGCATCTAAATATTTATAATGGGCTGGCCACATTGATGGAGCCCCCCAGCTAATACAGAGCCCTAGGAAGCTGCCTAGGGAGACTTGTGCTAGATCCATCTCTGATCAGAGCTTAAGTTTATTATGTTTATAGTAACTTTTAATCTTTACAAAGTCTATTAAATCTTTGTACCACCACATATAAAAAAGTAACATGAGATGAAGCACAAGAAACATTGAATATCAGTAGAAAACAACAAATATCTGTAGAGATGGATTGACCTTCTTTGCCTAATCCTGCATCTAGAACTCATTCTTTTTTTTCTTGTTTCACTATTTATTTTGACTTGAATGTACATGCAATCAACACACTAGTTTAGTACAAGGAAGTGTTGTCACATGCCCTCATGAGTTATCAGAAGTAGGAATCTGCTGAGGCATGCCATAATCCAACAGATCTACCACAGCAGGTTTTTTTGAGTAGAAGATGTGTTGCAGTTCCATTGTCAGCTCACTGACTAATCTTCAGTGGCACCTTGCTGAATGTTGCAGATAGCCTAACTTAAAGATTTGTTCTGCAATATTTGGTGAGTTTTAGTTTATTTAATCTAGCATATTTCCCAGAACCTTATCCATCATGACCTATTCCACAAGGACAAGGGTAAATGCAGTATGGTTTAATAATTTTAATCTAGTACAGTAAATGTATTAAAATGTTGCTGGAAAACTATGTTCTAATCAAATTGCTGTACTTGTTTCTAATGTCATTTATTAATTTGCTAGTCAGATAATTGAAATGGTCAAGCACACTGGGCCACAAGGACAAGGGCAAATGCACTAAATATAGACACTTAAATTAGCTGATCAATCACCATGTTTTTGGAGAGGGAAGAAAATCTATGCAGGAATGGAAAGAATATTCTGGATCTTTGAGACAGAAGTATTAATGACTGAGTCACTGTGCTGATCACTTTTTTCTTGGTTAATCACACAGTAAGCTTAATTTATTATATTGTTGCACTTTATGAATTATTCTGATATATGTGCATATTTATTGTTTCATGTTTCTACATGTTTATTTACATATAGTTGTCCTGATCTTTGTTTAGCGTTTGCTTGGGTCAGTGGAAATAAGCCACTGAATAATTATTTACAACCTTAAAAAACATAAACTGAAGCAAAATGGTTGTGTGCAAGTAAATTGCATTTTTGGGAAAAAACTAGAATACCTACAGAAAACTAATGCAGTCACGCACCACACATATAGTGACCATGAGTCAGAAATGAATGGCAGATCCTGTAGCATTAAGGCAGAGAGCCATGCAAGTTTAGAAGTATGCCTAACAGTATTACCCACATCAGTCTGAATGTTTTATTTCTAGTCATAATGAGTGGCAACAAAATACTTAGCAGAGCAAAGAAGTGCACAGCTCAAGTTAAGAAAAATAATGTTTCAGAATTTGTTTGACTGTTTGACATAAGATATTTTTATTAAATTGTGCAACCATGAAAAGTCTGTCTTTAGTAACAATAGTTTCTGCAGTTCATTGTCGTAATATAGTTTCATATAATTTTGGTACTGCAAAAACTGCTACTTAAACATGGATAGACTCATAATTTCATCAGCATAACAATGCAGTTTTCATGCTCATTTTGATAGAAAGTTGGAATGTTAATATATGCACTTAATTATAGAACTAAGTTCAGTACTTTAAACAAGCATTATAATAGGATAAATTGTCTCCGTTTACTGCTGGCTATAGAGTAATGAATACTTAAATATTTAATGTTTAGAGACAATTGTAAATGCATCAAATAACTATGGAAAATAACATAATGTAACAGAAACTCAGCAGGGGAGTCAAGATAATGTAATCAAACTGGAAAGCTGCAGTAAAAGTTCAGGTAAGAAACAACAGTTACATAACACTTAATGGCTTATTCAGAAGTACTTAACAAACTCAGCAGATTTCAAAGCAAATGATGAAAACAGTCATGTGGCCTTATTGGAGTGCATTTGCCCATAAAGCTTGTATTTGTAGTACACTGCCAGTTAAAAGTGACTAGCAGCTACACTGAACTTAATGGCACATGCCAGTGTTCAGCTCATTGAGGAAAGCATCTCAGGTCAATTGACTGTAAAAGGTGATGCGCAGCCATAATCATATTAAACAGCTGCTTATCACAGAATTTTTAAACAGAGTCTAATGGTAGGTCTAAGAAAGTCTAACTATTACTTAGAAACTGCATGCAAGTATGAATGCTACACGAAAGATACAATGCTAGTCATATCCAGAAAAAATTTAACTACACTTCACAAAAACACTTACCTGTTACGGTGAGTGTAGGATTGTGGGACAGAAAGTACCAGCCCAGATTTAAGACTACATGTAAAAGTCTACTGTTGTGAATAGAATGTGGTACAGAGGGGATCACAGATACATTTTATTGATAAAAGCATTTAGTACACTACATAGTGGCAAGCCATGAGAAGAGAGGAAGTTATTAGTGATTTCAGACTATCACAACACAATGAATTCCAATAAGCATAACATTCTGCTTCTCTGCATCACTGCTGCATTTGTTATAAAAATGACCATGGTTTCAGTAGTAGCCTTGGTGAAGTCACTGGCACTGCTGTATTTAGAGGTCAATTCTTCATGCAGCGTAACCTGCTGACTGCCATTGAATGCTACATCCTGTACACTATTTAATAAACCTGCACTCAGGCCCTGTTTACATCTGCAGGGAACTGTAGAAAACTTGCTTAGTGATAACCCAGTCAACCACAGCTGTGGTGCATGGGGAAAATTCCCATGCTTAACGTTATAGGCTTGTTTTCAAATGCCCTGCTGTTTAATAACAATTTTAAGAAGAAATCAATTATTACTAGCTGTGAAACATTTCCAGTTATACACAGATGTGGTTTACTAAAAGAGTTTCTTTGTCATTTCTGGTTTACTTTGTATGCGCACAACTGACATGTCCTAGCAGACTATGTGTTTTTATCTGTTGAGATACCAGATTGATATTTATTTCAGAAAACATCAACATAATAGATTAAAAAAGGTATATTGCATGTATAATATTGAAAAAAATGTTGCATATCTTAAATTAAATTGCTTAATATGTTAGACAAGTTGAACCCTATTTCTAATATACTTTCTGAATTATATCACATATAAGGCTTCCCTGCACCTCATCATGTAAAAAATAAATGACATTCCCTGTGACCAAGTTCTCCTCCATGATGTTAAACTTCCTGATGGCTGCTTTCCATAGTGAATCACTTTCATGCAGTTTCTAATCTTCAGTGTCACCTTGCTGAATGCTGCAGATAGCCTAACTTAAAGATGTGTGCCTGCAATATTTGGTGAGTTTTAATTTATTTAATCTAGCATATTTCTCAGAACCTTATCCATCGTGACCTATTCCACAAGGACAACGGTAAATGCAGTATGGTTTAATAATTTTAATCTAGTACAGTAAATGTATTAAAATGTTGCTGGAAAACTATGTTCTAAGCAAATTGCTGTACTTGTTTCTAATGTCATTTATTAATTTGCTAGTCAGATAATTGAAATGGTCAAGCACACTGGGCCACAAGGGCAAATGCACTAAATATAGACACTTAAATTAGCTGATCAATCACCATGTTTTTTGGAGAGGGAAGAAAAATCCATGCAGGAATGGACAGAATATTCTGGATCTTTGAGACAGAAGTATTAATGACTGAGTCACTGTGCTGATCACTTTTTTCTTGGTTAATGACACAGTAAGCTTAATTTAATATATTGCTGCACTTTATGAATTCTTCTGATATATGTGCATATTTATTGTTTCATGTTTCTGTATGTTTATTTACATATATTTACATATATGAATGCAATGCGTGCTTTCTAGTTTTCTGTGTTTATATGACTATGGAGTGAGTGGATATATATGTTTGACAGTGTGGGTGATGCAAAGGGGGTTGCCTTTCCCAAGTATTCTGAACTCTCAAAAAGTTAGTTGGTGACTTACGATCTCATTGAGTTGAACATCAGGAACTCATACCTAAAGCGATTTATGATCAGTTCTGTTGTGGGATATTATTTCTAGCTCTGTGGAGTATGGATATGACTATCATTTTCTCTAATTTAAACTGACAAACTGATGCATGCTAAACTGAAAAACAAAACATAAACAACAAAATAAAAACAAAAAAAACTGCAAGGGTGTGTATTCTTTATTACTTGGGTTGCACTGAGGAATATAATTATACTTGTAAGCTGACCTAAGTTCGACTGAAAGATAAAAAGTGAAAAGAAAACCCCACTTGATATACTCATACAAAACAAATATTAAGAGACTCATTTACTTTTATTTTCTTCATGGGTACTCTGTGTGAAATATTGTCCTTTATTAACCTGTAAAAAGACAGAGTCATCAGAATACAGTGTATGATTAGGACAGGGATGCTAAGAAAGGAGAGTGAATTAATAAATTGAAAATAACTGGATCAGTGACCGAATCCTGGGGAACTTCTGAATCAAGTAAGCACTGTGAACATACTAAAGGAACTAGCTTCAGCTTGATTGACATAATCTACCACAGAGCTAGAATTTAAATGAGCTAAGTAAACCTAGCCCAAAAAGAGGTCATACACTCAAGTTGTATGATATAGTTTAAGAAGTTAAAAATTGTTGTATATTCATTAGAC
>NC_056731.1:1390909336-1390979336 GCF_019279795.1 Protopterus annectens
ATGTGAATATGAAAGCATGGGTCAACCTACCTCTCACAGCCCTAAGAAATCTGTCAGTTTTGCAAGTAGACACCCCTCATCCCACAGTGAAGGTCTTCAACAGATCCCTGGCTTTTGCACTAATGCCCGAGGATGAGGTAACAGCAACTGTGGTACAACAGAAAAAAAAAATCACAAAACCACAGACCTGTTTCCTGAACAGCAGAGCCAGTGAAAATCATTGAAGTAATCCTGAAAAGACAACTGGTACTGTTTCTATAAGGTGGTACAATCACGAATGACATCAGATAAGGCTCTGTTACCAGAAGGCACCCATCTCCTCTTAAGACTGGTATGCAGGTGAACTTGACTGACGTGTACCAGTATACTTGGTGCACCTGGACTTTAGCAAGGCCTTTGGCTCGGTTTTACAGAGGACACTGATAGGTATTATGGAGAAGCTAGGTGACAAAGCCCTTCAGTGGCCCTATTTAAGCACAATTTGGATGATTGGATGGGTAACCGGAAATCTTCCCAGGGGTTCTACCTGTGTCCCTCTAGAACAGGGGCAATAGGTGCTGATTTTAATGTCTGCTTGAATCACCCTTGGGAACATGGGTTGAACTTGCCTAGGCCTGTAAGGGCCCTGGGGTCATTAGCCTAGTAACCTCCTATGATCCTATGAACTAAGTCTAAGAAACTGAATAACTATGGTTTTAAATGTAGGGGACAGAGGGCTGTGGTGAGAAAGAGAGAGACAGAGATGATCTCAGGAATTAAAGTGACAAGTGTTGTACTGCAAGGGTCTGTCCTCAGTCCAGTACAATTCAATGTTTGTTTCAGACATACCCAAAGAAAGAGAGAACAGTATCATATTTTCACTGATGGAAAAAGGTGCACAAGTGGAGATGGTGGAAGAGCCTATGGAAGGCTGAAGAAATAGGCAGTAAGGTATCAAGCAAGGTTAGATGTGAACACATACAAAGCTCTTCACTTAGAGCACACCAATCTTTGTGTTAAGTATCAACTTGTGGGCATGGAAATGATGGCTACAGCTTGCAAAAAGGATCTAAAGGTGCTGATCAATCATTTCTGGTTTGGACTAGCAGGAGCAAAATGAGAGGCCACTTGCAACAACAAACATAATGCTGCAGTATATGCTAAGAGGGATAGACTCCATAAGCAAAGCAGGATTGCTTCCACTCTATGAAATCCCAGTCATACCATGCTTTGAGTGCAATGTGCATTATACTGCACAAAAATACTCTAGAAGAAAGGCACCAAAAAGATGAGCGGGGTGGCAAGAGATATGACTAGAAGCTACACAAGCTAGAAATCTTCTTGTCTGAGACCAGAGAAGATGGAGGAATATAAAACTCCTGCACAAGAACTTGGCATGAAAAAGTAAAATGATCATACCAAACAAGAATGACTGAGGGTGAAGGAGGGGAGATAGGCCACATATAGTACAGATTAGCTACTCCATGCAACTCCAAAAATACTCCCTTACATGTAGAGATCTAGGCCCATGTAGTGGACTACCAAAATAAGCAGTAAAAAGGAAATCCACAGAAGCACTGAAGATGGCATGACAAAGATGGAGAGAGTGTAAGTGGAATGGTAGAGAAGGAGGGGAGTGGAATGCAAAATGTACTTAAGAGTCAACTAAACGGGTTTATTGCTTCCTTCTGCTTTGAAACATATGCAATGAAATAGTCATCATACTCCAGAAATGCTAAATTCTGCTAATATAGTCTGATTAAAAAAAATAACCTAAGATAAGGGCATGCTGGGAGGAAATACTTTAAAGAGAGCATCAGAGTTCTCATTTGATTGGTAGACATGATCTCCATGACGTAAAAACATTTCACAGGCCGGCATCATCAAGAGTTATACAGTTACATAGAAGAGCTTTATGACAATCCCTATTGTCAAAGATATTTTATGGCATACCGTGGGGCACATTCTCATTCCTGTTGTCCGAAAGAATTAACGTCTTTCAATGGCTGGACACAAAATTACTTAAACTCTGATTTGAAGTAACCCATCTCACTAGAGATTTTGTGCAACAACCAGCAACTAACATGGACGTCAAATGGAATTATTTAAGATTTCAGGAACTACATTTTCATTTGCCTTCACACTGTGCTTGATGTGTGCATAGCTCAGGGATGGTACTGTAGAAGAATAGAGTAGTAGTCTTAGACAAAAAAAATAGATTCTTCTATTGAAAAGTAAATGCACCACATAATTTGATTGTCTTTTCCTTGTAACTATCTCCCTAGAGCCTTGCTTCCCTTACATACTATAGACATTCTTAGCTTCCTCAAATAAATTGTTTACTAGCATTAAAGGGTGTGAATGCCATTTTTACATGCAGTGCAAACATGTGCACCCATATTATGTACGGTAAGGTAATACTGCTTTAATTCAGGTAAATGCAGATGTATACCTTAAAGCCAATATATTCTTCCATTATCTGGTTACACTGGACTACTGTTAGGTTAAGAGAGTTGTGGAGTCCATTCAGTTAAAATGTCTGCCTGTGCCCTTTAACTTGCAGAGCCTGTGAGTGTCTCATTCAAAAAGCAGCTAAAATGTATGTGTGGTTCTCCTGGTCTGTAAGAGACTGACAGTATATGTATTGCCTTCTACAAGTAATATACTCAGTTGGCCGTGTCAAGTGACTCGATCTGGAGCCTTGCATCAAAATCTTTATGGAAAACCAATACACCTTGTTTGTGGGCTTACATTATTCTATATTAGAAGTGCTCAGTTTATAAGATCATCTTCCTCCTTTTGCAACCCACCCAATCAGCTGTTTTGGAAAAGCTGTTATTAAGCATTAAATCACTTCCTCCATTTCAGAGACAAAACAGAAAAAGAGATTAATATTCTCTGAGCAGCAGCAAATCTTTAGCTAACACCCTTTATTTTTTCAAGAGGGAGGGACCAATCTGCCATCAGCAGAGGTAAAGGAATGAAGTCACTGGTACTTTACAATATATCAGTGTGCAGATGAGTGGATATAGAAACTGTTTCACGTGATTAACAGCAGTAGGTAATGATCTTCCAAGATTTGAATAGATTACCTTCTAAGAAGTAGCCGATAGTTAAACTAGAATCAGCAAGATCTGTGGAACAGTTAGATAAACCCTTGACTGTGACTTCTTTGGCATAGCTGCATAATGTCTTGGCTGTGACTTTTCTGGCATAGCTGCATAATGCCTTGGATGTGACTTCTCTGGCATAGCTGCATAATGCCTTGGCTGTGAATTCTCTGGCATAGCTGCATAATGCCTTGACTGTGACTTCTCTGGCATAGCTGCATAATGCCTTGGCTGTGACTTCTCTGGCACAGATAGACAATGCCTTGACTGTAACTTCTCTGACACAGCTAGGTAAAACCTTGACTGTGATTTCTCTGGCATAGCTGCATAATGCCTTGGCTGTGACTTCTCTGACATAGCTGCATAATGCCTTGACTGTGACTTCTCTGGCACAGCTGCATAATGCATTGACTGTGTCTTCTGTGGCATAGCTGGATAAAGCCTTAGCAGTGACTCAGATGACCTGGGCAAGGTAGGAATGAGTGGTTGATGCCAGCTTCCCTATCTGAAGGCAGCCTTATCTGCGGTACTTCTGTCCCCCAGCAGAGACTCAGGAACACTGCAGGCAGAATCAAAGGCTATGGACAAGTACATCACACTTAGCATGTCTGCTTGCGGTAGCTGGGGTCTGTAAATGCACAGGAATGTGTACATGTTGGGATACTACTATTCTAGAACACCAGTATCAAACGGATGCAGAGCAGGGTAGTCAGGACTAAGGCAGAAAACCCTGATAGCTCATGACTGATTCTTGTCTATGTAAGAACAAATAAGCTGGATGGATCAGGATGCAGATGATCACATGCAGGTAGCAACAATTAAAAAAAAAAATATATATATATATATATATATATATATATATATATATATATATATATATATATATATACACACACACATATACATACACAAATATATCTAGTAAAACCTGAATAGAATTGCATATGCAATCCCTTGTCAGAATGAGATTAATCTGACAAGGGCCACCCTAGCATTGTGATTCTACTTAGATCCAGAGTGTAAAGTATAAAAGAAATGATGTCATGGCAGGACTCCTTGTCAAAGACCATGAGCAGAGACTGCTGCAGGGCCAGTACCAGGGTTCCTAATATTAGGTGGAAGCCTGGGACTGTCTTGCCCATGACCTCACCAGTGCCACTGGCATACCCCAAACTGGTGAGCAGGTCAGACATCACTATGCCGACCTGAAGTGGTATAAGAGGGACCTCCTGGAACAGTGGATCCAAGAGGCTAGAATGGCAGGGGATGTCCCAGCTCTGTGTATCACCCCACTATGTGTGTAATAATTGCCAGCTCATGTATATCATGGATAGGTATGGCTAAATATTCCTCTTATGTCCTCCACAGCTGCAATTAAGTGGGCCACAAACCAGGAGGCCCATGGAAGTCACCTGGAGAGGTAGCAATGCGAGACAGGTCAGTAATATTCATGCATTTACTGTAATAGGAAACAAATCTAAAAGTATTAGTAAATGAATTGCCTGTATAAAACCTGTATTGTTTAAGGCAAGTACTGCATACACCACAGAATAGGGCAGGAAGAGTCTCATATAGTTTGTATGTAAATAACTGCGTAAGTCCCTGACAATAAAGGTCTAACTGCTGGACTGCATGTGTATACTCTGGTATTATATGGTAATATAGATTTGCAATCATGTAATAGTACTTTTGTATTAAGCACTGTTACCCACACCGTGCACCATAAATAGAATGTGTAGGAATACTTGAATATGACTGGTGTAATCCCCAGAGGCCATTTAGTACAACTGAGAGACACATAGACAGAAAACAGGGAAAAGGAAGACAGCAAAACCTGAATAGCACATGCAACTGAGATGTGAACTGTTGTATTTTTAGCACACACAGCCATGGTTCGAATCCTGGCAGTGGGAGTAGTCTGTATACAGAATCATACCCCACAACTGTACAGATATGTCCAGAATGTCCAGTAAAGTGGCCCATATCTGGTGCTTGTCAACCTGTCCACCTGGGAAATCAGTGGGATGATCCCAGACATATAGGCAGCAAACAGGAAATACAACTGATTGACACACATCTATTGGAACAAAGCTGGCACGCTAGCAACTCTCCAAAACCTTATGAGAGTAAGAAGTGACATAGGTCTCATTTACACCCCCATGTTGTCAAACTGTGGCCAGAGTGTGTACAGTAACAGAGTGAGATGTATGTGCATAATAGTAATGTGGAATCTGGTACTTTGTGTGGCAACATTCAGGTAGTGCTAACAAATATTTCTTCCACAGGTCTGTCAGATACCAACACTGTGCTCAGAAATACAAGAATGATACTCTGTACTGGTACTGTTTACATTGGTATTGTATGGCATTGTGACTGATGCAGTTGCCCTGACTAATGAGGTTATTACTCATCACTGTCGCCCACACTGTTCTACAAAATATTACTGTCTAGAAAATCTGTATAAGAGTGTTGTAATACAAGGTCAGAATGCAAAAGCACAGGAGTATTATAAGACAGAAAGCAGATAGGAGATATACAGCAATATCTATATAGCACACACAACTCTGATGGAAAGTCTTTAAGTTGTAGCAGACACAGCCTTTGTCTGAATCCTGGGAGTGGATGTAGACTGCATACAGAATCATACCCCACAACTGTACAGATAAGACCAGAATGTCCAGTATATGGGTCCATATCTGTTGCCTGCCAGCCTGTCCCCCCTGGGAAGTCTGTGGGATGACCCCAGATGTTTAGCCAGCAAACAGGGAATACAAGTGATTGTCAAACATCTATGAGAACAAACCTGTCACTGGTAGCAACTCCCAAAACTGTTAGGAGAGTAATAAGCCAAGTATGTCCTATCTACACCCCCATGTTTTCAAGCTGTGACCAGAGTGTGTACAGTAACAGAGTGTGATGTATGTGTATAATACTACGAACTTTGTGTGGTAACATTCAGGTAGTGCTAACAAACATTGCTCCCACAGGTGCGTCAGATACAAACACTGTGCTGAGAAATAAAAAAAATGTATACCCTGTACTGGTACTATTTCCTCTGGTATTGTACGGAATAGTGAGTGTTGCAGTTTCTCTGAATAATAAAGTATCATTGAACACTGTTACCCACACTGTGCAACATAATATAATTGTGTAGGAAAGAATGTATATGTGTGTGTCAATTCACTAAAGGTTGAAGAGGGCAATAGTCTAGATATGTCCGGGTACACCTGCATTTGGTCAAGACATGGCCAGAGTCTGTGCAGAAAGAGTTGGATAGCTATGTGCACAACATCAACCCATAATCTAGGAGTATGTATAGAAACAGTTAGTGTTAACAAACATGTCGTCCACAGGCATACCAGGTAAGAGGTGTATACTGCAGGTAAAACCAGTTCATGTATAATGATGACGACAGCCATATCACTGTCCAAACTAAGGCTATAGGGTAGTGTAGTAATACTTGTAAGGTACAGATAACAGCACTGATTAGGAAAGTAATGTGGACTACAGGAATATACTAGTTGTTAATTGACATCTTTCTCTCCCCCCACCATATCTCCAACAATAAACTACATACCCACCTCAACCGGTAGGTAATGACTCCAATGTTCTGATTATGTCCTATTGGTTGATTAATATTTATATTTGTTTCCATGCATGTGCTATATTGAATTATTCCAACATTGGTGGCATGGTGCCATCAATGTACCTGCATGCTGTTGTTATTACCACTGTGGTCCCATATATGGATGTGTTCTGTTTGCTATGCAACTGTTCCGTATCTGGTGTCTGGATTAATGGGAAAATCTATGCATGCTATTATACCTAACCCTGGAATGTGTTGACTATTACTAACCCACATATGATGATAAAATCTAAACGCTATAGCACGTTTGGGAAGGCCAGTCCCAGCGGACCCACCTGTCCCACCTCAGCTGGCCATGGCATCATACACCAGCATATCTGGGGCCTAACCTGAGACCTCCTTATCTACTGGGCCTGCACCACCTTCGGGCGGAATCACCTCAGGTGATGGGGCTCATCCCCCCTGGGAGTGGGTGTGAACAGGAACCTGTCACCCGTCGCCAGGTCTGGGTCGTGGTGTGCAGCGAGCTCCACAGGGAGGTTGGAGATCTGCTATGCCAGCTCGAGGGCCATGTGTCACAACTAGAGGGTCGACCTGGCTCTGCGACTCAGCCCCCAGCACAGCCACCTTTGGGGCTGTGAAAGTGCAGTGGTGACTGCCCATGGGTGGGGATCTCAGTCTCACTGTTTTCACTAGGGGGATCATGGGCTTCCGATTTCCCAACACCCCTCCCCATCAAGGTGTTTACCCCCCACATATGTCATATGCCGGCCCCTGTATGCATTGTGTTTGTCTTGTCTATTAACCTACCCAACCTACCTCCCCAAATATACCTGCTATCCCTCCCAACGTCCCACACTCAGCTGAAAAAAAAGGGCAATCTGTTCCCAAAAAAAAAATCTCGCCCCATACATAACTGTCCAATTTGCACGTGTCCACTGGACACATGTAATCTGGTCTAATTGGCATCACAACCTATTATTGTTGTCCTCACCCCTCTCCCAGGGGTTTGAATGTCCAAATCAACCTCCAAATTCAGTATATATGCACAGCTGTTGCCGTAGAAGAAATGGGCAGTTATGGACCTACCCTACACCCTTCCTGCACATCCCTAGCTATTTTCCCTAGTGTCTTTCCCTCTTTCTGCCCCTTTTTCACCACTTTCCTGTCAACCTTTTTTCTTTTCTTTTAAAGAAATTACTACTGGGGTAAATGGGAGTAAGCACTTTTATGCAGCAGTAAGCGGGTTTAAGCTTGTTTGTGCAGGGGTAAGCAATGTCTACACAGGTTAAGCAATTTAAAAGCTGAGTATAAGAAACTGTAACCGGAAGTTAGCAGTGCTTACCTCCTCACAAACCCACTTACAACTGCTTAAAAGTGGCTAAATCACTCTGTATCCAATGGCCCTTGTTCTGCCCAGCAACAAAATAAACAGCCTCTGCAAGGCTCAAACCCAGGACCCTGCACACCACAGCGATTTACCACTAAGCCATGTCAGATATACAACACCCTGATGTTTTCACACACATATCCAGCCCAGTCATTCAACAGTACAGTGAATGTATTTCAACATGTAAATGTATGTGTGTGTGTGTGTATATATATTTATATCTAAATAGATATAACATATCTATATATGTAGATATAGATATAATATAGAAATATATATATATATATATATATATATATATATATATATATATATATATATATATATATATATATATATATATATATATATATATATATATATATATATATATATATATATATATATATATATATATATATATATATATATATATATATATATATATATATATATATATATATATATATATATATATATATATATATATATATATATATATATATATATATATATATATATATATATACAGCAAGATAAATATATGCAAGCAGATATATATATCTATATAGGTATATACGGACATACATCTGAAGATAATAATGGGAACATAACATAAACATATATGTCCACATGCATCATTACTGGGGTTGAGAGGCCCCAAACAACATGCGTCTTGTATGAATAGGTATGTCCCCCCACACAGCCAAACACGTCTGCCCTGCAATACACTACCAACTGTTTCAGATCCCATACCCAAGACCTGACACGACATGGGCTCAAGATGTTTACAGTACCCCATCCCACCTGTATGATGTCGGGCTGGTATCAGTAGCATATCATGCAGTACAGTCTGGCTCCCATAGGGAATGTACAATGTGGAAGCAGTCAACATCCCTAGGATACACACACACAGACACATATATGCAGATACAGATATATATATATATATATATATATATATATATATATATATATATATATATATATATATATATATATATATATATATATATACATGTAACTACACATACACATGCAGAGATCTGTATAGTAAGATACATATGTAGAAGGAGCACACAATATGGGACAGCTACTATGCCTACAGCTACCACCTTACCAACTGGACACTTAAAGGTCAAAGGATAGAACACCACACACAGGTTTGCATACATGGGAAAGCTTTATTTGTGTACTATTACAGTTGTATATGTCATGTCATATAGCTGTTTAGACACTGACATCCATATATATAAACAGAGTAATGCAACTGTGAAACAGTTATACTAATACAATAGTCTGGAAAGGTTTACACATGTTGCTGTCCAGGCTGAGGCCTTCAAGTAGTACAATAGTAAAGACAGACTGGGCCACAGGATACCAAACAATCAACAGTAAGTAATGCAGATGTATAGTTCAGCAGCCTCTGTCTACACTCTGTACACAATCTCTAGGGGGTAAGGATCTCAGTTTGACACAATGGGATGTAACTGTTACATAACAAGGCATAACTGACACCATCACAATCGCACTGACAAACAGAACAGTCTGTATGGCAGGAGGCAGTGGATTGTATGGTAATGTACATCCAGATACCTTAAGGCAGCTTACCCCTGATACCCACACATGTTGTAACAACCTATGTTAGTTATGGTGCACCCCCCCCCAGACTCAATAATACAGGGCCATATACCACTGTTACATACACTGGCTTCTGGAGTGCAAAAGGATGCACATGTATTGTGTAGGTGAAGCCCACACATATATGGCCCCTACCCCACCATATGTGTGGGGGACACAACAGCAGTGGACTGATGGCAGGACAGGCAGCATGACATACCCACAGTCCACTACAGAACAACCCCTGACAAAATGTCATATGTGCAAATCCTAGTATGTAGTTGGAGCACACTAAGTGCAATCTCAGAGTTGATATATTTAAGTAGCAGGGGGTGCCGGGGGGCTTGCCCCCTGGTCATACTTGGAGAAGAGTAATATGGTTTGTGTTTTATTTGTTTCTGTATGTACTTGTGCTGAAATATAATAACTGTTGGTACCCTGTGTGTTTTCAGGATATTGAGATTTCAGAGGTTTGTATTTTCAGGATTTTGAACTTTCAGGATTTTGGTCTCAGGATGTTAGTCTTCAGGATTTTGGGCTTTCAGGATTCAGTATCACTCCCATATACATATATGTATATGCAGATATATGTAAATATAGATGGGATCCGTACGGATCACCGAACGGCAAAATAACCAAAACAGATTCGGCCGAGCATACTTACGCGAAAGTGCTTTTCACCGAAAGGCACTTTCACGTAAGTATGCCTGTTGTGGAGATCACACTACAGTGGCGATAAAGGAAAATTTCCTTTTCCCCACTGTAGTGCGACCTCGGAGTGAAAATATTTAAGTAGGGGGGTGTGGGGGTGCAGAGGGGCTTGCCCCCCTGCAAAAACTTAAAAGTAATGTTTTATTTTTTTTTTAAACACAATTTAACAAAAGCGCTTTTTCGGTGAAAGCACTTTCATTAAAGTGTGTTCGGTGATTGTGGATTCGGACTATTGAACTTTCGTTCAATAGTCCTAGATCCATATAGATATACGTATATTATATATAGATATATGTATGTATATATATATATATATATATATATATATATATATATATATATATATATATGATATATAGCTACATATGTATGCATATCCTATGTGTACAGATATGCCTAGTTATGTTGGTATATATGTAGATATCTATATGTGCATACATATCTATTCTGATATACCTACTACTGTCAATATATATGTAGATATCCTATGTATATGAGCATATGTATCTCTGTTTGTATATGTGTAGACATATATTGCTCTTTTTATGTATATATCTGAGTGTTTATATGTATATCTATGAACATATTCATATCCATCTATGTATGTCGATACGTATATGTGTATATATCTACATAGATATCTGGATAATTATATATACATATATTTCCAACATATGTCCTGAACATGGAGTGTAGCCCTACCTCAGCCCCTATAGTCCCAATGTTGTAGTGCAAGGGGATGTCAGGTATGTATAGCAGGCATATTTGTAGACTATTGCTACTGTAATAGGAATTGTCTTCACAGACATGGTGTGTGTGGGAGGACACATCTGCTTTTAACATGTGCACCATTGGCTACTGACAGACATCCTAAGGACATCATAGTACAGTACCCCTGCTAGCACTTAATGCTCCTGTGGACTATAGCAGACATATTGGCCAATATATGTGGACAGTCTGACACACTCTGGACAGTCCAGAGGTATACACAGAACCCCTTAGTGGACCATTTGGACCAAGCCTGACAATGTGGATGCTAACAGCCATGCAGATGGGTATAACATGTAATGACTGGTATACATTTGCCCCGATAGGTTATGCATTCACACACCCCTGTCTGTCCTGACACATAATAACCGCTGGCACAGAGGTGCCATGACCTTATACTACCCACTAGATATTGACTTACATCTGTACAGCATCCCACTCCTCTATCTGACAGACATGACTGTTAAGCAAGGCCCAACAGCAGCACATCTGACAAGAATCTGGACATGACATCTCACTGGGTAAGTACACTAAGCTGCTAGGCATGTAACAAAGCACTGTGCAGGCTACAGGCAGACTGGCTCAATACTGGGCTACATTTTCTATGGGGGTATGCACATGTACCTGCATATATAGCAGGCTCTACAGGCATGTCATAGCACAGAGTACGATACATCTGTGTGAAAGTGCATAACCACCACAACCAATGTGAACACAGCCACAGCCACATATGGTAAGCTAGCGTAATATTACAGTATGTGGACTATCTGTTAACATCATCCTCATATGTGCCACTCACACACTATCTTACTGCATAACATATGTACAAAGGTTGACAGAGTTGTGGCTGGAGGCACATACACTTGGCCAATATTGACATGTTGCTGTGATAACCTCATACATTTACTGTTATAACAGGGTTTGTTGCAACATATGTCCTATGAGGGATATGAAGTCATTAACTCTCACTGCTGTCACCATCTACAGACTGCAATCCTCACACTACCTTCTGCAGTTCACAGATAGGTGCTCTGTGGGTGACACATGAAACAAAAGGCACCACACACTGCTCAGTCTGCAGATGACCCTACAGACGGGGTTTTCCTCATAAACATAGCACTGACATGGCAGGTATTAAAACATGTAGGACAGCCATATCCACACACACCCTGTTAAGCCAACATTACTCCAAATGCAGTATAGAAGCATTTACAGTCTGTAGTCAGGTCAGGCACATCCCCCTCCTGTGTGTTGCCCTGTTTCCACAGTGTATGTTGTTAGAGGTAAATCCCCAATCCATCTGAGATGCTGTTTTCCAAATAATAGATTGAGTTCCTTCTCCCAGTGAATGAAAAGGCCCAACACCAACATGATGTTCCTAGATATTGGAGTGTGTTTCCATGCAATTGGCTATGGGGATGTTACCACAGCTGTTCCACATGCAATAAGCTAGAGGAGGGCTGCAAGTTGTGCAGAAGCCATCAGCTGATCATGAGCATCACTTAAAATATACATGCTGCTGCCTAAGCAAAGCAGGTCTAGGTCTCCACATCCACCAGAGAGGGATTGAGAGAAGCAGACAGAGGCAAGGATAAGTCAGGGAGGGGTGGGAGAGTAAAACTTAAGTATATCTGTGTCACACACCTACCAGCACAGGGTATCAAACCCCTGACGCCTATGTAGTGCTATCACATTTCTATGCAGTTATTGGATGCGCCACATAGGTTACATGTTGAGGAGCCCTCAAAAAGTATATGTGATGGTGAGTGACATCTGCAACAGGGATATGGTAGCTATATGGTAGGTGTAGTACACGTGCCTGTCCGCATGAATAGGTGCCAGCGTCAACACAGCCACACTCTCACAGTGACACACACACACACAGTGACACACTTGGCAGGGCCAGGAATACAACTTATCACTAGTGAGATTGCCACAACAGATTACTGTGCAGTTATCACATGCACCACAGGGTCATATGTAGGTTATATGGGCAAAGGGTATGTGGAGGTGTCTGACATCAGACAGCATGCTTCAGTATACCAATGGGGTTTGTAGTGAGTGCAAATGTGATTATATGCATCATACAACACATACACACACACACACACACACACACACACACACACACACACACACACAGGGTGCCAGTACTAACATGCATGGGTGCATTGCTTCACGGGTGTGTAGTGGTAAACTGTGCCACATGGCTATACAAGGCTAGGTGATGGGTATACCTTGGCATCAGGCCACATAACAATGGTCTGCATTGTGGCTCAGGGGTGTAGTTTCTTGAATTACCCACACAGGTGGGTATTGTAGTCACCATCTAGTCACCTGGGTGACTATTGTGTGTGGCCAATGCTGTGCATTGCTTGCCATGTATGTGTTCCTTAGTCCATGACATGGATGGTGTCTGGGATGTACACACCTCCCACATGCATGTACCGTGAAATGTGAAACTGTACCTGGGGTGTCTGGCCCATGTTGTGTACACATAGGTAGGTACTAAGCTATCTGCCCAAGGGCAATCATAAGCCTAGCCAGAGGGTGTCAGCTTTTGCTGCCCCATTGATTAATTAACTGAGCCTCTGTCAAGAAGACGCAATGAAGTGATCCCATGGGTGTATTTTCTGTTACCCATCCACTCATCAAGGTTCCTCTTGAAGAGTGTTAGTGAGGGGCTCTGCCTAATGTAGTTAGGAATTTTGTTCCAAAGCATGGGGAGTCTCTGTGACAGGAATCTATCCCTCCAGCATGTTCTATTTATTGCTGTGGTGAGGTTTAGCTCTCTAGAGAGAGTGGCTCGCAGTGACTTGGATTTCTTTAGGTAGAGTATGTCCATCAATTCTGAGTTGGACATGGCTTTGTAAGTCAGGCGGAGATCACCTCTGAGTAAGTGATATGCCACTGAGTACAGCCAGAGTTTTTCCAGTCGGGCTGCATAGGACATATGTTTGAGGCCAGTAATCCTCTTGGTGAGGTATTTTTGTGGTCTTTCCAGCTGTTGGAAGTGTCTTGTGAGGTACATCCAAAATGGGGCATTGTACTCTATGATGGGTCTGATGAGTGACGAGTAGAGGGGCACTATAACCTCTTTATTTCTAGATGTGAACCCTTTAGGGTTTCCTAACTACTTTGGCAATATGTTTGTCAAAGGAGAGTTTACTATCTACCTGGGTCCCCAAATCTCTTATTACCTCTTCTGTATTAAGGGGGCTGCCACCTATGTGGTAATTTGTGGGTGTTTTGTTTTTCCCAAATGGGATGACTATGCATTTTTTGGCATTTAGCTTGAGACCATGACTTTGACACCAGGTGTCCATCTCAGTAAGGCCCTTTTGGAGAATGTCCATGTCAGCCAGAGAGTCAATTATGGCTCCCAGTTTGCAGTCATCAGTGAACTTGGTTAGCCATAGTCCTCCTGTGTTTGCCTGTACTTCTGAGAAGTATATGCCAAACAGTAGGATTCCCAGGACCAAGCCTTGTGGGACACCACTTGTGACTGGTTTAGAGTCGGACATGGAGCCTGCTATTCTTACTGTGTGAGTTCTGTCTGTAAGCCAGGTGGCAACCCATCTCGTGATGTAGGGGTTTATGTTCAGGCTGGTGAGTTTTTCTATAATTCCCGAGTGGGGAATGGTGTCAAAAGCCATCAAATGTGATTTGACACAGATTGTTATTTAACACAGATTGTTATCATCAGATGTGCCAGCCCTGGCCTCATGTGGCAGGAACTGTTAATGGACAGCAAGTTTACCCTGCACCTACATTGATAGCATGATAACAGTATTCCCTGTTGTCAGTGGCATCTGCTATACAGGGAATAATTGTAAGGCATGGTATGTCCTTTGTGGGTCACATTTGATGGCAACACAGGTGAGTGCCATGCCCTCTGTAACCCAATGTAATTACACCATGGTTACTATCAGTGGGCAATATGTAGGGTACTACCAACATAACAGCTGTTGCCTAAGCAAGTGTGTGTGTGTGTGTGTGTGTGTGTGTGTGTGTGTGTGTGTGTGTGTGTGTGTGTGTGTGTGTATGAGACATGGGTTGAGAGTGTTCACTGGGTAATACTAGGGTTGCTAACTTTGTTCACCTGGCCTTGATGTCACATGTAGGGGTATGGATTTGCACCCCAGCCTCTGGGCTATTTCACATCTGTTATCCCTGTATGGTGGACATTGTGATATATACTAGGGCCACCATATAAGAATTTTGCAAAACCCACTCCGCATTGCGTCTGGTTGTTACACACTCACAACCATCTCCACACAGGATATGAATTACAAACACACACAAACACATGTACACACACACACACACACACACACACACACACACACACACACACACACCTGTCATGTCTGTGATTAGAACTCCTGCCTAACTAGTTTATTACACTACAGCACTACATAGTTATAGGACGTGCCACAGAGATTACTGGAGTACTCCTTCCCCAAAGGTGTATTTCACAGTGGCAGACATCAGCAGGATTGCCAAAGTAGGGTATTTGAATTGTAGTGAGTGTGACTAGCCTAAAATGCATTTCTCCCTACACAGACAAAGAAACACACACAAAACATCCACAACTGCCATGTGTGGGAATATAACCCCCTACCAGAGTTCTATATCACTCTACAGCATGAAGCTGTTATAGGATGCACCAAGGGGATTACTGGAGTGCTCCTTCTCCAATGGTGTATTTCACAGTGACTGACATCAGCAGGATTGCCAAAGTAGAGCCTTTGAATTATAGTGAGTGTAGCTAGCCTAAAATACATTGTTCCAACACAGACATAGAAACACACACAAAACATCCACACCTGCCATGTGTGGGGATAGAACCCCTACCAGAGTTCTGTATCACACTACAGCATAAAGCTGTTATAGGACACACCACAGGTATTACTGGAATACTCCTTCCCCAAAGGTGTATTTCACAGTGACTGACATCAGCAGGATTGCAAAAGTAGGACAGTTGAATTGTAGTGAGTGTGGCTAGCCCAGAAAGCATTGCTCTCTACACAGACACACACACACACACACACACACACACACACACACACACACACACACACACACACACACACACACACACAGTTGCCATGTCTGGGATTAGAACTATTACCTAGTTTATCACACCACATCAGTACGCAGTTACAAGATGCACCATGGAGATTACTGGGCTACAGCTTTCCAAAAGGTGTAATTCACAGTTAATGACATCAGTAGCCTTGCGAAAGTATGGCAGTCAAATTGTAATGAGTGTGACTAGACTAAAAAGCATTACTCTCTACACAGACAGAGACACACAGACACACACACAGTTGCAATGTCTGGGATTAGAACTCCTACCTATCTAGTTTATCACACTGCAGCAGTACGCAGTTATAGGATGCGCCACGGAGATTATTGGGCTGTACCGTTCCCAAAGGTGTATTTCACAGTGAATGACATCAACAGCCTTGCCAAAGTAGGGCAGTTGAATTGTAGTGAGTGTGACTGGACTAAAAAGTATTGTTCTCTACACAGACAGAAACACACACACAGTTGCCATGCCTGGGATTAGAACTCCTATCTAACTAGTTTATCAGATTACAGCAGTATGTGGTTATAGGATGTACCATGGAGATTACCGGGCTACAGCTTTCTGAAAGGTGTATTTCACAGTGAATGACATCAGCAGCCTTGCCAAAGTAGGCCAGTTGAATTGTAGTGAGTGTGACTGGACAAAAATGCATTGCTCTCTACACAGACAGAGACACACACAGTTGTCATGTCTGGGATTAGAATTCCTATATAACTAGTTTACCACACTACAGCAGTACATAGTTACGCGTCACGCCACAGAGATTACTGGGCTACATCTTTCCCAAAGGTGTATTTTAAAGTGGATGACCTCAGCAGTAGCTGTGGGTGGTGTTTGCGTGAGCTGGGTGCATGTGTGCTATGGATTCTACTTGCATCTGACACACAGATATGCATGGGGCATTCCAGTTATGCTGGCATGTGCAGGTACATCAGCTGTTTCCCAGTTCATCAGTCCTACCTCCTTTGTGATCTGCAAGTATTCGGGCAGACATCACCGGTATCCCTTACTACAGGACCAGTTAATCTGATGCATACCTGTATGTACAATTCCAAGGGTGTCTCCATTTCACAGTGACACAATATATACTGTATGTCTGGGGTACTTCCTGTGAACTGCTTGTATATCTAGCCCAACAACCATGCCATGTCAGTCTTTCACATGGTGACACATATTACCACCATACATTTACAACGGCTTACTGCTAGCATGTGTTATACTGGTGGGAATTGTCTTTGGCACTGCAGTTGTGAGGGCTTGTCCCTGTCATCATTAGTAGTGGGCAATGACCACCAGGTCTTGCCTCAACATGCATACATACTGACCACTCTCACACGATATAAAACACACACCAACCTAACATACACAGACCTGCATATTGTGCAGATGTTACAACCTATCATGCTACCTTGGCCACCTCTGGGCATCTGTGCTCCATTGGTATTATACCTAATCACACATCACTACATTTATACACAGGACTAGGGGGGCACACCTGACTGTTACTACATTTCTAAGTTGGATTGGGTGGAGGAGCACACCTGACTGTTTCTACATGTCTACAGAGCAGTGGGGGGCATACCTGACTGTTACTACATTTCTACACAGGATTGGGGGGACACACCTGACTGTTTCTACATTTCTACACATGATTGGGGGGCACACCTGACTGTTTCTACATGTCTACATAGGATGGGGGGTCACACCTGGCACTTGTATACATTTGCTATGGCTGTTCTGGTATGTCAGGTACTCCATTTCATTCTGTATTCTAACCTATCATGCTGACTAGAGGCATATCAGTGTACTACAGGTCTTAGCTTTGGTTGGCCTACATATTAGTGTCTGACTTCCTACCCTTCAGAACTAACATCCCACTGCCTGACCTGCTGTAATCTGTCTGTATAGGCCTGGGGGGGAGGTTACCCATAGGCATCATTCAGAGGCCATAGCACAGCCTCTGTTTGTATTTGTCTATACCTGTTCTGCTGGCTGAGACTGTTGTTGGGTATGTGAACCTCACTGTCTGGCATGTGTGAGTCATATGCACACACATGATGGCCAGCACATTTCCTGCAAGTGGGTTTTGTCACCCTGTGTAGTACTGGCTACTATGGTGACTCCAGTATTTGTTACAGATATCATGGTGCCACTATGGCTGTCTATCTGCTGTCATACCATTCAGTAACCCAATTCCCTTACATGCTCGTATCCATACCATCGATACAGGTAACGACACATTCTACTCCATTCGGCAATTGGTAGCTTGATTGACTTACCTTGTAGGTGTGCCAGTATTGAGGATGGTGCTGGAGGGCTGCCTATGTCGGATGCGCGTAGTACACTCCCTATACATGGTTGAGCACAGGTAGTGTCATGTTTGGCATCCCTTTCACTGTATGTGGGAGTCAGAGAGAGGTGTCATTCCCTGGGTCATTACTGTGTCAGTGTATGTGTTATGAGTTGCCTCTTTGCCAAGGCCAGGGCATACTGGGCACCCCTGTATCTGCCTACTGGGGCAGGCTCAGGTTGTTCCTCCTCTGAGTCACTCTGTACCTGTGCAGGCCTTGGCAATGGTGGGAGGCTGTGTGGCCCTGCCCCATGCTGTTCCTGCTGCAGCTGTTTTCACAGGATAATATTGTGTAGCATGGCGCATACCATAACAATTTGAGTACATGTAACTGGTGAGTACTGCAAGGCTCCACCGGATGTGTCCAGGCACCAGAACCATGACTTGAGCATCCCAAACACATGCTCTATTATACATCTGGTCTGTGCGTGCGCCTCATTATGGCATTCTTGTTCAGGTATGTGTGCATTTCTGATGGGTGTCATCAGCCACGGCTTCAGTGCATAACCAGCATCCCCACTAGGTGACCATAAGGGATGTCCCCATTGGCAAATCTCTGGTACAGCTGCATCAGATGCCAGATGTGGGAATCATGATAGCTTCTAGGGCAGCCAGCACACACATTCATTATAATGCCCTGGGCATCACACATGACCTGACAGTTGATGGCGGGGAAGCCCTTGCGGTTGATGTAGACCCTACCCTGCTCACCAGGTGGTGCTTTGATGAATATGTGAGTGCAGTCTAATACAACCACTGCCTCAGGGTATTCTGCTATTTGGTGGAACAGACGCATATTGCTGGCCAACACCTCACAGGTGTTGAGGTAATATACATGCTCACTGGCATGTGCTGACATGGCATCCAGGAACTGGTGGAATATTCTGGATGCTGATGCCTGTGAGATCCCCATGATATCCCCAGTTGAGCTTTGGGAGGTACCTGTGGCTGGTATTCCTAGGCCTACACATACCTTGGTATCCACTGGGATGGGTTCCCCTCTATCAGTTCGGTGTGTCAGGCATGTCTGGCACAGCTCAACAACTTGCTGTAGGAGGTCCCTGTCCACTCTATAGTGCTCCACTATCTCTAGCTCAAGTAGCCCCTGGTAGGTTACCCTGGGTCTGTACACCCTTCTCCATCTCCTCACTGTGGGTTGGTCAACAGCATTCATATCCTCACCACCATCAGCCTCTTGCACATGTTGTATGATGCCTGCTGCAGCCCCTATAATTTTGTAGTTTTGTTTGTTAAATGTTCCCCGCTTGTATACACTGGTGGTGTAGAGTATGGGAAAAACCAGAGGGGAAGGTGTTTGCATAGTTTATAGTAGTCTTTTGGGCTGGGCTGGCCTGCTGCCAGTGTAATTGGCTGATTCTGATACATTTCACCTGCCAGCTATGCTAGTTCACCTTGATTACCTTCCTACTACTGTTTTCCCTTCCCATTGCCTTCCTGTTTAAGCCCAGGGGTGTGCAGCACAAACACAGTGTTCAAATGTGCACAGAGCTGCAGGCAGACTCAGACACACCACCTTGCCTAGCTGTGCTAAGCTAGGAGTATGTCTGACACCCCCCCCCCTATGATGTCAGCTAACTTCTAGGCTTGCACCAAGCTATTCCTGCTCTTACACTGTTGGGAGCTGACTAGCATGCTGGGAAAATCTGGGATTCACTATCATTCCTCTCATTTGCATAGGATTGCCTGCTAATGCATAGTTACGTGTCTCACACTGAGCCTCCCCCATTGGCAACCACTATGCACTGGTCATGTTGTCTTCTGCCTGTCATTGACCATAATGGCAGAATAGTGATTCTAGTTAGAATACTTATTTTAGGTTTATTTTCTTATTTTCCCCCCGATCCCATTTGCGCTCCACTGCCCTACACTTAAACAGCCGAGATCAGCTAAAAAAAATAAAAGTTTATTGTTTATGTTTTTCACCTATTTTCCATGTCAATGGCCTTATACTTGGCCATTGGCATGCTTTCTAAATGATATCCGCCCTTTATTTGGAGCTGTCATGGCTCCGTTTTGGAATTTGCAGAAATGTACTCCGTTACTGGCGGAGTACATTTCTACAAATTACACTAGCCCTGCACGGCTAGTTTCCAGCTTCCTGGATTGCAAATTCACTTCATTTGCATGGATTTCTCCTGCAAATGGGGTGATTTGCATACAGGGGCTGAGTCCGTGCAGGACTAGTGCAGGAGTGCTCATGCACTTCCCTACAGGCTATTCCTGGATCGCACGGCAGACATATTGCCTGCTGGAGCTCCTGCACTAATCCTGCATGCCATGCAAGGCTTGCAGAATCCAGGGGATAATTTAAGGTTATGATCGGTCACAAAATCATAATTCTTTGCATTGCATGCAACTTTATGTGCTCCCAGTATGTTACAGTAAAATAGAAAAGAAAGTGTTTTGCTGGCTGTGAAAAGCAACAAAGCACCTAGCACTCAATGTCAGAAAGGCAGTGTAACGCAATCCTTTACATTCATATTCACCTTCCATACCTCTCGACTGCCCAGATTTCTGCGAAATGTCCAGGTTTTGCTTCATATTTTTCAGTCTGTTTCTCATAAAATCTGTGGTTTTCAGACAAACCAGTGAGGACCGAAGTCACTAAATAACAACATACTTTCTAGTTTCAGACTTGGTATCCTTCGGAAAATGCAGACAAACACACATCTTGTTATTCCAGCTAGTTTCTAAGTTTATTAGAGAAAGTGAGGGACACCTTAAACCTTATTCCTATTGACAGGAGGCAGAAATAAATCTTTTGTACAGCTACTGTCATTTGCTTGTCAGTATAGGCAGATTTGACTGCCTAGCTCAAGACCTGACCTTAACAACTTTAGCAGGGGTGTTTAACATTTGTTAAGGTCAAGTCTCGCTCTTCTCTAGCACATAACTGTTTTGTGTTTTTCTGAATAAAAGGGGGTAATCACTGCACTTCATGCCCTACATCAGTACCTCTTAGCCTATGTCTTGCCCCAGCAAAACACTCATTCATTAGATGAGCATGTGTTCTCCCCCTATTATCTCAGTGTGTTATAACACACACAATCTCCTAGAGCAAACCCATTATTATCTGATAAATTCCATCTGGGAGCATTGTCTTCAACATAACAGAACTTAAGACACAGTGTAAATTGAGAATGTGATCTATCAGACTTGGAGAACAGTCTTTTAGAATGGTAGCTGCATGCCTAAGGAATATGGAGCTAAAATTATATTGGACTCTGGCAACTTAAGACTTTCAGGAGATTGAAGGCTGTTTATCTGAGGACTGTAGACCTAAGAAGACAGCAAGGAAAATCAAGCATAACTTAAATTCTAAGTAAATCCTTACAAGTGTGAAAAATTATGCAGGATACCATGTGTGTCGGATGGCAGTCAGTGAAGGAGAGAGGATGACAAAACGTGAAAATGTGTAAAACAGAAGTGTGGCTTTAAAGCTGTGAAGGTAAATATCAGTTATGTTAATATGAATAGAGTTTCCTTTCATAGAAAACTCAACCATTTTGAAATTATTTTTATCTGCTTAAATAAGTTGAGTATCTCATGTCAAGAAACTAACATGACTGCCTTTAGAAATATAACTGCAATTTATTCTTGAATGTCAGTGAAACTTCTTCTTCTTTCGGCTTTTCCCAGTTAGGGGTTGCCACAGCGGATCACCTGTCCGCTCATGATCAGCAGTGGAGTTTTACAGTGTTGAGTTGCCAGCCCGGCACCCAACCTTCCACAGAAGGCACACACATGCACACACTCACATCTGGGGCCAATTTAGAGTGTCCAATCCACCTACTGCATGTCTTTGGGAAGTGGGAGGAAACCGGAGCACCCTTGAATGTCAGTGAAACTAAGAATAAAAACTTTTTGTTATGCATCCTGGGAAGTATCTGTACCTAAAATATACTTTTTCCTGAAAATACATTAACATTTCAGAAAATACTTATCTTATTGAAACTCACTGTATTTCATATTCTGAAGAGATTAATGCTGTGAATGCAGTGAATGCCTACTATTAAGGAATAAGGAACGACAGTATAATATCTGCCAGCATCATAGGTTCATAGGCTCATAGATTAGTACTAGGCTAACTGCTTTTGTGAGCCACTGTAAGCCTAGACATTTACCTCATGTGACCTTGTGTCTGTAAGGTAAACACCTTAACTATTATGCCAACCACCCTCCCTCTGCCTGCTGTCATGTGACTGATAAGCCTGAAGGATAAATTCACAACAGATATGATGGTCTATATGTCACTAAACAGTGAAGTGGAACATTCAAACAATAATATTATGCAAAATATTACTATAATAACAACCATTTATTAACCAGGTAGGGCCACTGGACACAGAAAGTCCCTTTTCAGGGGTCACCTGGGAAGCAATGTCTGCTTAAGCGACTTGCTCAAAGTCACATAGCCAGCAAATGAGGACTGAAGAAATCAAACCCTGTACCTCGGGAGCTACAGCTCATTACCATAATACTCTGCACCAGCTGCCTCATATACTAACTACCAAAATTCATCTTTCTTCTTTTCCCGGTTAGGGGTTGCCACAGCAGATCACCATCCGCTCATGATTGGCAGTGGAATTTTATAGTGTCGAGTTGCCAGCCTGGTGCCCAACCTTCCACAGAAGGCACACACACCTAGGGCCAATTTAGTGTGTCCAATCCACCTACAGCATGTCTTTGGGATGAAACTTGAGCACCCGGAGAAAACCCACACAACCACAGGGAGGACATGCAGACTCCTCACAAAAGGCACCCCAGCCGAGGATCGAACTGGAGAACCCCTTGCTGTGAGGTGGCAACGCTAACCGTTGCACCACCATGGCCACCCTACTAACTACCAAAATGAATAAATTATTTAAAATAAAATCATATGTTTGAATACTTTACGACTACAACAGCTTCCCAGTTGAAGGATGCCAATGAAGTGTTGACAAGTAATGTGGATGGCATACAAAAGTTCCAAGGTGACGTCTTTAAAGATGAAATTCAGGTGATGAATACGAAGTCTTCCAGGACCAACACTAGCTACCTAAAAGGTCATGCTATGAAGAAAATATAACATTTTTTGGTATTTCTGAAATAACTGACACAAGGCATTTTGTTTCATTTCTGGAAGCTTTCTTAGGTAAATGCATTGCACTAACAAAAGAAGCAATTATGATAGTAAGGAAAGCAGATGGTCCTGTTCCACTGAATATAGTGAAGCATCCTTAATGAATGATACTCAGTCTCACAACTTAGTCAGTAGGAAAATATATTAAATTGTTTTTGGAAGCATGTCAAGTTTCTAAAGTGCAAAACAGCTGTATCTATCATGATCAAAACTTCTCTGTTGAAGCATGACCTAAGAGGGCTGCCTTCATTCTTGTGATCAAAAACAGTTAGCAAAAAGGTCTGAAATTCAAATTGATTTACCCTGCATATTTTGTGATTCTTCTAATAACCAGTAGCAAGTCCTTTATACATGTATAGGACTAAAAAACAGAGCCAGAACTTAATGTTCTCTGAGCAGCAACACAATAAACAAAATAAAACAAAACAGTGAAGACAAAGGAGAGTCGCATTACATCCAAAATGTTACCACAGGAGGATAAGGGATAAGACTATATGAAAAATTAGGAATAAGATGGTAAAAGACTTTTTATACTTTTTAGAAAATGAGTGTTAATAAAAGAAAAGAATTATTAGTTTGCCCTTCATCCACCATGCAAAAGGATAGTTTATTAAGCTGAGTAACTTCAGAAACCAAACTTTCTACATTAAAATTCTCAGTTAACATGAAGTATTACAATTTGCAAAAAAATAATAGAAGCAAATTTCAGTTATTAGTATTTGTACCATGCAGCAATAAAGTCTAACAAATTAGTAGGTGGGGAAAATTTTAAAGGATTACCCATAGTTAATAAATGGCTACCTTCTGTTGTCAGTCTGTACTAAAATTGATTTGTTTCGGGACAACATTTTTCAAACACAAATATCAGATTTCTACACATGTATGACCAGACTTAAGGACTAATATACATTAATGCTTAATGAAATCACTGAACTTAATTAATAGGACATATAAAACAATGCTTGACAAAAATGGAGGTCAGAGAAGAATGAGAAGAGGTACTGTAAAAGCTTTTAAAGGGAACAATGGGAGGACATATGTATGGCTCCCAAGAATGCAATAAAGATCAGAAGATTTAATACTTTTGCATGAAAGTGTTTGCATAGCTAATTTTATACTGCAAGCAGACTAAAATGAAATTTTCCTCAAGTAGATAGCAAATGTTGGAGTTGTAATGGGGAAGAATAAAGTGACCGGCAACATGCTTTTTGGGAGTGTAATGAGCTGGAAAAATTTAAAAATTCCCTACAGAGTACTCTTGTCAAACGTACTGGGGAAGCAAATCGCTGTAACTAAGGAAAATATTATTTTGAGCTGGAACACAGGATCTGAGTTGTCTAGACATAGTAAGACCTTGTTAAGTTTAATTCTGTTGGCTGCCAAAAAAGCAATTACTGGAAAAATGGAATCCAAAATTTAAACCACTTGTATTTCAAATACTGAATGTTGTAACAAAGAAAAAAGAATTGTAAAGAGAGACCTTTAGAAGAAGGAAGGAATAACCTGCATAGAAATAAATTTGTGGAAACAATACATGCAGAATAATGTTCAAGAGGAGGAAAGAAGTTTAATGAAGAGCAGGAATCAGGGAATTTATGCAATGTCAGACTGAAAGACGGTTGTTATAAAAAAAGGAAACATATAATGTATAATGTATGTAAAAGGAAAAAAATGCTAATATAGTTTGATTCCTTTCTATTAATGTATGCGAGTGTCTGTGTCCAAAGTAATAATAAAGGTGTTAAAAATGAAATCACTGAACTAGACATGTTTATGTATACAAGCATGACTGACGTGTCTTACTGGGGTAGTAGACGATATGCTCTGTGGATCTTCCTTTGTCTACTGATTATATTACAGAGTTTAGGAGGTTGCTGCATTTTATGAAAAGTATACTGTAATGATGTATATGAAGGATTTCAGTACCCACTTCCGTTGGTAACAAATAATTAGGATATTAGTTTTTGAGGTGGAACTCTGTCATGGTCATAATATAACTCAATAAGTAAATACCTGCCATTGCTTTTAACTCTAAGGAGAAACTATGATTGTTACTATAGTATTTGAGCCATTTTAAGCTGGAAATATTTACAAAACAACTAATCAAAGATAAAGAGAGTATTCAGAGAAATCATCTCCATGGTGCAGCTAGTGCTATGCTAGTGAACACTAGTAGCTCTGCAATGATAGCAAGTGATTAAGGGAAGTAAGTGCAAGATCCATGTGTAGCAAAAGTTCATTAGCAACTCATTTGCTTGTCTCTGAACTGAACTCATAGTACAGTTAGGAAAACCATGCTAGTGCTCACAGCATCAGTCCATACTGTTATTGCAGAGGCACCTACAGAAACACACACACACACACACACACACACACACACACACACACACACACACACACACACACACACACACACACACACACACACCTACATTCAGTTACACACATATTCATACAGATGCACAGCCAGTCACACACTTACACACATACTTTGAGACAGTTCCAGACATGCACTTACACACACACACACACACACACACACACACACACACACACACACACACACACACACACACAAACATAAATTCTCAGAGTTCTTTCCTGCTGCAGCACTAACAGTTTTGTGCCTGCAACAGACAACACGCTTGTACAGAGTAAAAAAAGTGTACATTTCCATAGTTCCAATCCCAGTGTAGGTTTCTAGTTAAGTGCATTAACTCACCCACCTAGACTGCAACGTTTTCATGCGCCGATGTCTGGCAGACTGCTGTAGTACTATTTACTTCTTCTGCAAACTGATATAGTGGTCACTGAATCAGAATCACATTTTGCACTGTGCAAAACTACTGGAAGCAATAGGGTTGTGCAGTATGCTCTATGTATGGATGTATAAGCACACAAACACACACACACACACACACACACACACACACACACACACACACACACACACACACACACACACACACACACATATATATATATATATATATATATATATGTGTGTGTGTGTGTGTGTGTGTGTGTGTGTGTGTGTGTGTGTGTGTGTGTGTATATGTATGTGGGTTACCAACAAGGTGTTGAATAAGAACTTGTCAGACTGTAAAACTGCTTGCACAGCTGATCAAATGTGCAAGGAGTTATTCTGTGCGAGATCATAGTACAGTGGAAATCAGGAAATTTGCCCTTTTCCCACTGCATTGTGATCTTAGAGTTGGTATATATAATTAGCAGGGAGTGTGTTTTGTTTTGTTCTGTTTTTTCAATTGGCTGTATATCAACAAGTTGTGCTCAATCAATTGTAATTTGATGGCTGTCACTTTTGGCAGGTTGTCAGACATACATATAGCAACACTAATTAATGACAAAAAAGTGATCAGAACTCAAACTGTTGACAGATTAACACACATGCTCCAAAACATAAACCTGGAGCATGCAAATAAAAAAAATATTGTTTTTTGCATGGGGCACACTCTCTTGAACCACAACCATACCCTTTGCTACTTATTACATGTTACAGCATTCTTCGTAATGACAGACCCCATAAAATAGGTGGAGGTCCAGCCTTAATTTAATGAGACTCCTTAACAATAAACATTCACCCGAAACTTGTCCCCACTTTCAATAGTATGGAAATCCTAATAGCATCCCTTCATATAAACCCTAATAAATAACTCTGTATTGCTGCTATCTACATTCACCCAGGTCAAAACATTCCCAATTTGGAAGACTTCCTATGTTGGATTAACCAAAATTTCTCCCAAGAAACTATTATTCTAGGAGACATTAACTTTAATTGGCAAAACCTAACCTCCAAAGATCCTGCTACCAGAATTAACCTCCATAGTTTCACACAACTTATCACCGAGCCTACACATGCTTTAAATACCCAAATCTACATTAGATTGGATTCTAGTATCTCACCCTCACTACTACTCCAATACCAGCACCCTCCCAAACATTTTAAATGACCACCAACCTGCTTACACCCATAGAACCCCAACACAAATCCCTAAACCTCATACATACATATCTACCAGGAACTTTGCCCACTTTGATCAAAGCATATAATACCCTACAAGCTCAAAACTGGACCCCAGTAAAAATACTGCCTCTGGATGATGCTGTAGATTATTTCAATAATGTCTTTCTTAGCACATTAAATAGCTTAGCACCTCTTTGTACAAAATGAACAAAACCTAACCTTGGCCCATGGATAACAAAACAAACTAAACAAACCCTCCTGTCTACAGACAAAGCCTGGAAAATATGGAAAAATAGTAGAACTCAAGCAAATGAACATTACATTTGGGTAATCTGCTGGCAGGTTGCCTTCAGTCAGCCTGAATTCCAAAGTCTTGGGTCCTGCATCAGTTGCTGTCTCTTCTTCCATGACATCAGGTCATCAGGGGTATAAAACATGCAGCCGACGCCATTTTCTTTAGTTTTTCTTGCCTCCGATGTCAGGTGCCCCCAAAAAGGTAGCAATATTATATATAAATAGCTATATACATGCATCAATATAAACTTTACCTTCATCTACAAGCAAATACACCACATAGGTTGTAGAAGATAGCGAAGGAAAGATAAACTGTACAATGACAGGGGGATGGCGGGAAGGTAACCTGGACTGCAACAGTGAATACACTTGAACATCTACATTTATGGTAAGTGTACACAACTGTACTATGTTCTTTGTGTTTCACTGTTGCAGTCATTACATTTGGGTAGAATCCCAAAGCTATGGTTGGGAGGCTGGAGCTAAACAGCATTAGGTGTGGCTATAAGGCCCTGCAGCACTGCAGTGGCAAAGCCTGCCCTGGACTTAGAGTAGAGAGGCAAATGGTAATGCTTGAACAGAACTCCAAGTAGCAGCCTCTAGAATGTCTTTGGTTGGTACTCCTCTGAGAAAGGCTGCCAAAGTAGCTGCAGCACTAGTGGAATGAGACCTAATGCTCTTGGGCACAGGTTTACCATTGTGTAAGTAACAGAAATGGATGCAGTGGCTTATCCACTTTGAAATTGTCTGCTTTGAGATAGCCTTGCCCTCTGATCCTGCAGCATATGACACTAGTAATTGCTCAATTTTTCTTAGAGCTTTTGTCCTGCTCAAGTAGAATCTTAGCTGTCTGTGTACGTCCAAGGAATGCAGAATTCTCTCCCCTTTGTTCTGCAGATTTGGATAAAAAGTTGGCAGATGAATAGTTTGGTTAAGTGCCACACTGGAGACCACCTTAGACATAAAAGTAGGATTTGTCCTCAGAGACACCCTGTCTGGGTAAAATATGATAAAAGGCTCTACAGCCATGAGGGCCTGTAGCTCTGAAACTCTTCTTGCTGAAGTAATTGCTAGTAGCAGAGCTGTCTTCCATGATAAGAACTTTATATCAGTGGTAGCGGCTGGTTCAAATGGAGGCAGGGTGACCTTTTCCAACACATAATTGAGGTCCCATGCAGTAATGGTGATCTTCTAGGAGGCCTTAGGTTTTTGGCTCCTCTAAGATATTGCTTTAATAAAGGATAGGTGGCTCTGTATTGTAATGAGCCAAAATGGCAGAGGCATGGATTTTGATTGATGAGAAAGATAGGCCTTTGTCAAGCATCTCAGTTAAGTATTGCAATATCTGAGGAATATGTGGTTCTGCTGTATCAGTACCTTGTGCTTGATTCCAAGCACAGGATCTCTTCCATTTGTCAGCCTAAGACTTTCTAGTACTAGGCCTTCTGGCTTCCAAAATGACATCCATCACAGCTTTACTGAGAGGTGTCGTTCATATGATTACATGATTAGCCATGCTGCCAGGTTCAGAGTCTGTAGTTGATTGTGTAGGATCTGATTGTTTTGCTGGGAAAGTATTTGTGGTCTTTGAGGCAAGGTCCAAGCTGGGTATTGAGACAAGTTCCTTAGGATTGAGTACCAGTATTGGTGGGGCAGTCTGGGGCAATTAATATCATCTTTGGCCTCTCTTGTCTGACTTTTAGGAGGACCTTGGGGAGAAGAGGCAGAGGAGGAAAGGCATAAACTGACAGGTTTTCCCAACTGAAGGATAGGGCATCCACTTTCCATGCTTGTCTGTGATAAGTTCTTGTGCAGAATCTTTTCAATTGAAAATTTTGAGGAGAGGCAAATAGATCTATGTCTGGGCTCCCCCATTTCTCTCCTGTCATGCTGAATAGTTGTGGATTTAGTTTCCACTCGTGAGGATCCATCAGGTTTCTGCTTAAATCATCTGCCAGAGTGTTCTGTTTTCCTGGCAGCAATTGAGCTTGAAGATATGTTTGGTACGTCAAAGCTGTGCCCCACAGTGTCATGGCTAATCTGCAAAGGGGGTATGAGTGTGTGCCCCCTTGCTTGTTTATATACCACATGACTGTGGTGTTGTCCTTCTTTACCAGTAGTTGTCCTGGATGAAGTAAGTCCTTGAAGGCAATTAGGGCATTTTGAACAGCTAGCATCTCTTTCTGGTTTATATGTAGATGCATTTGATTTGGTGCCCATATGCCCTGTATGCATCTTCCTGCCATGTGGGCCCCCCAGGCATAATCTGATGCATCTGTTGTTAAGGTTTGGCTGGCGGGGGTAGAGTGAATGGCCATCCCATGTTTTGGTGACAGGGCTTTGCCCACCATAGAAACTCCTGTTGCAGGCAGGGGATGAGAGGGATCATTGTTTGCAGACTGTGTGAATGTTGACTCCATAAACCTTTTGGGTACCATTGAAGTTTCCTCATATGCAGTCTTGCATATGGAATTAATAGGATGCAGGATGCCATGAAGCCCAGAGCCTGCAGAATTTGTCTTGCAGAAGACTGGGTTTTTGTTGCCATCAGTTTGAAGTAAGTAGTCAGTTGTCTTTGTTTGTCTGGCGTGAGGTAAGCCATCTGGGCAGTTGTATGCAAGCTTGCACCCAGGAATGTTATCTTTTGAGAGGGTACCAGTTGTGATTTCTTTTTGTTTATTGTGTACCCTAGGCATGCTAGAAGCCTTTTCACAAATGCCAGGTGTCGTAGAAGAGTGTCCTTGTTCTCTGCTTGAATGAGATAGTCGTCCAAGTAAGGATATATTGAATACTTCTTTGTCTGCAAAATGCAATTACTGGTGCCAGGCACTTTGTAAAGACCCTGGGCGCAGTAGATAAGCCAAAGGGAAGTGCAGGGAATTGGTAATGCATTAAGCCAGCCTTAAATCTGAGGTATATTCTGCAGGACTGTCTTATTGGGACATGCAGGTATGCCTCTTTTAAGTCTAAAGTCACCAGCCAAGCATTCTTGCCCAGCATGGGCAGAAGCTGTTGCAAAGTGAGCATTTTGAATTTTGGAATGTCCAGGTATGTGTTCAAAATCGATAAATCCAGTATTGGCCACCAGGCCTTGTCCAACTTGTTCAGCTGCATGCAATAATTCCTGCAATTTCTTATTTTCTGCACATTCTGAAATCATCATCATTTTCTGTTTCAGCAATCCCATAACAATTTGTTGGTACTTAAGCATATGAAATTGAGAGTTTAAGGCCCTAATTGCCAAGGTTGCAGACGTATAAACCTTTTTTCCCCATCTGTCCAGCGCCCTTGAATCTCTGTTAGAGGGGGTAGGGTTTTTTGATGTTGAGGCCTTAACTCCATTTGGACCCTGTGAAATAGTTTCAGGATCAACAGCAGGGTTTTTAAATAAAAATTTATGAGAGTCAGGGACCCTGTAATACCTGTCAGGTTTACTGGGAGCCAGAGGTAAAGAGGCAGGGGTCAGGCTTGACTCAGAAAAAACATAATCCACAATGTCTAACACAGAGGGAATGGCTAAGGGCTTGTGCTGAGGGAGAAGGAGGAAATCCCTGAGCCTCTTTTTTGATTCTGAGAAGTCTTGACTCTCCCAGTAAAAATGCTCCCTGAAAATATGCAAGGTTTCTCCAAATGAATAATCCTCAGGAGGAGATGCAGATGGGATAGACTCCTCAGCATCAGAATCCTCATAGGGAGGTAAAGATAATTCCTGATCAGAAGAAGAATCAGAAGAAATAGAAACCTGATCTGAAGATTCATAGTCAGTGTCTTGCCTAGGCCTCTTATCTGGAGGGGGGGTTGGGTACCCCTGATCAAGGTAATAAGGTCTTCAGCCATTTTGATCATCTGATTTTTAGGCATAGAGGCCTGTGCACATGGCTCAGGCATCATTTTTTTAGTTTTAGAAGGTGTCTTTGCTTTTGGTTTTGCAGCTTTCGTCTGTTTGATATAAAAATGTTGAGGTCTGAATACACCCTCAGAAGCCGGTGCCTGCTCAGCGGCTCCGGACCCATCCAAGGGAGATACATCTGTTGGTCCAATACCTTGAATATCTTGCGGCATGCCAGACTCCACATGGGTGTCGGTAGAGGTCTGCGACTCAAAGGTAGCGGGTATCAGGGGCTACGAATGCGCCTCACTGAGTACCGGTGAACCGGCGACTGGCTTAGGAGAAGCTTTGTCATCGGTTTTGGATCTCGACTGCCTTTCTCTGTCCTTTCCTTTGCATTTTTTATGTACTCCGGTAGTCAGATTGCTATCCGATGACATCTCTGGGTAGTTAAAGCTGCTTCCAAAATACTTAGATGCAAAAATATACCGACGCTTAATAGTGTGTTGGTTAAATCTAGCACAAAACCGACAGCCAGGCACGTTGTGATCAGGGCCTAGGCAAGGAATACAGTATAAATGGAAATCCTTATGAGGAATTTGCTTCCCACAAGTAATACAATTATTAACTTTTTCTGACATCGGTAAAAAGCAAGAAAAAAGTTTCCCCAATGGGGTACTTAGCTTTTTTTGAAGACTTTGATTCTGAAACTCAAATGCAAATATTTCAGTAGTCGGCCGACCGGCATTTGCGAAATGCTTCTGCTTCGGGCACCTCGCTGCAAGAAAGACTCAAGAAAATGGTGTCGGCTGCATGTTTTATACCCCTGATGACCTGACATCATGGAAGAAGAGACAGCAACCGATGCAGGACCCAAGACTTTGGAATTCAGGCCGACTGAGGGCAACCTGCCAGCAGATTACCCAAATGTAATGACTGCAACTGTGAAACACAAAGAACATCTTATCATAACTGATAAGAAAACTTATTTCTACTCATAACTATCCTCCCAAAGTAATAAAAAATTTGGAAATCTGGTCAGTTGTCACAGTGTCATGGCTAATCTCCAAAGGAGGTATGAGTGTGTGCCCCCTTGCTTGTTTATATACCACATGACTGTGGTGTTGTCCGTCTTTACCAGTAGTTGTCCTGGATGAAGTAAGTCCTTGAAGGCAATTAGGGCATTTTGAACAGCTAGCATCTCTTTCTGGTTTATATATAGATGCATTTGATTTGGTGCCCATATGCCCTGTATGCATCTTCCTGCCATGTGGGCCCCCCAGGCGTAATCTGATGCATCTGTTGTTAAGGTTTGGCTGGCAGGGGTAGAGTGAATGGCTGTCCCATGTTTTGGTGACAGGGCTTTGCCCACCATAGAAACTCCTGTTGCAGGCAGGGGATGAGAGGGATCATTGTTTCCAGACTGTGTGAATGTTGACTCCATAAACCTTTTGGGTACCATTGAAGTTTCCTCATATGCAGTCTTGCATATGGAATTAGTAGGATGCAGGATGCCATGAAGCCCAGAGCCTGCAGAATTTGTCTTGCAGAAGACTGGGTTTTTGTTGCCATCAGTTTGAAGGAAGTAGTCAGTTGTCTTTGTTTGTCTGGCGTGAGGTAAGCCATCTGGGCAGTTGTATGCAAGCTTGCACCCAGGAATGTTATCTTTTGAGAGGGTACCAGTTGTGATTTATTTTTGTTTATTGTGTACCCTAGGCATGCTAGAAGCCTTTTCACAAATGCCAGGTGTCGTAGAAGAGTGTCCTTGTTCTCTGCTTGAATGAGACAGTCGTCCAAGTAAGGATATATTGAATACTTCTTTGTCTGTAAAATGCAATTACTGGTGCCAGGCACTTTGTAAAGACCCTGGGCATAGTAGATAAGCCAAATGGCAGTGCAGAGAATTGGTAATGCATTAAGCCAGCCTTGAATCTGAGGTATCTTCTGCAGGACTGTCTTCTTGGGACATGCAGGTATGCCTCTTTTAAGTCTAAAGTCACCAGCCAAGCATTCTTGCCCAGCATGGGCAGAAGCTGTTGCAAAGTGAGCATTTTGAATTTTGGAATGTCCAGGTATGTGTTCAAAATTGATAAATCCAGTATTGGCTACCAGGCCTTGTCTTTTCTGGGTACCAAGAACAGTCTTGAGTAAAAACCTTGTCTGTTTTCCTGTTCTGGTACTGTCTGAATGGCCCCCATATCCATGAGGGACGTAACCTGTTTCTGTGCCTCTGCCCATTGTTTTTTTGGCAGGTCTGGCCAAACATTTGTCATTGGCAGAGTGTGGAAATGGAATCTGTATCCCTGTGATACGATGTTCAGTACCCACCTGTCCTGGGTTATTAACTGCCAATTTTGAGCAAAAAGTGCTAATTTTCCCCCTACGGGTGCTGCCAAAAGATAAGTGCTTGGTGTAGGCAGAGGGAAGTCATTGTGATTGCTTTCTGTAGGTTTGCGCTTTATCTCCTCCAGATTTGAAGGTGGATGCGCCCCATTCTTTTGACCTGTATGAGTCTTCAGCCTGGTACCTGGAACCCTTAGGGCATCTGGATTTGCCCCATTGAGCTCTGTCTGACACAGGAAAGGACCAATTTTTTGTAGGCCAGTGTCTTCTGAATCTAGGTGGCTGTACTTGTAAGAAATCTTTAACAGTTTGCATAGACTTAGATTTGTCTTCCATTTTCTTTAAAAACCTCTTCTGCCTTAATACCAAACAGAAAATCATGGTGTAAAGCTGCATCTAGTAATTTAGCTTTAACGTGATCTGGCAAATTTTGTTCCTTTAACCAGGCATGCCTCCTAATTACAGATCCAGTAACTGCGGCCCTGCAGGAGGCCTCTAAAGAATCAAAACCACATTGCAAAGTATGCTTTCCAACTTGTTCAGCTGCATGCAATAATTACTGCAATTTCTTAATTTCTGCACATTCTGAAATCATCATCATTTTCTGTTTCAGCAATCCCATAACAATTTGTTGGTACTTAAGCATATGAAATTGACAGTTTAAGGCCCTAATTGCCAAGTTTGCAGATGTATAAACCTTTTTTCCCCATCTGTCCAGCGCCCTTGAATCTCTGTTAGAGGGGGTAGGGTTTTTTGATGTTGAGGCCTTAACTCCCTTTGGACCCTGTGAAATAGTTTCAGGATCAACAGCAGGGTTTTTAAATAAAAATTTATCAGAGTCAGGGACCCTGTAATACCTGTCAGGCTTACTGGGAGCCAGAGGTAAAGAGTCAGGGTTCAGGCTTGACTCCGAAAAAACATCATCCACAATGTCTAACACAGAGGGAATGGCTAAGGGCTTGTGCTGAGGGAGAAGGAGGAAATCCCTGAGCCTCTTTTTTGATTCTGAGAAGTCTTGACTCCCCCAGTGAAAATTCTCCCTCAAAATATGCAAGGTTTCTCCAAATGAATAATCCTCAGGAGGAGATGCAGATGGGATAGACTCCTCAGCATCAGAATCCTCATAGGCAGGTAAAGATAATTCCTGATCAGAAGAAGAATCAGAAGAAATAGAAACCTGATCTGAAGATTCATAGTCAGTGTCTTGCCTAGGCCTCTTATCTGGAGGGGGATGGGTACCCCTGATCAAGGTAATAAGGTCTTCAGCCATTTTGATCATCTGATTTTTAGGCATAGAGGCCTGTGCATGTGGCTCAGGCGTCAGTTTTTTAGTTTTAGAAGGTGTATTTGCTTTTGGTTTTGCAGCTTTCATCGGTTTGATATAAAAATGTTGAGGTCTGAATACACCCTCAGAAGCCGGTGCCTGCTCAGCGGCTCTGGACCCATCCAAGGGAGATACATCTGTTGGTCCAATACCTTGAATATCTTGCGGCATGCCAGACTCCACATGGGTGTCGGTAGAGGCCTGCGACTCAAAGGTAGTGGGTATCAGGGGCTGCAAAAGCACCTCACTGAGTACCGGTGATCCAGCAACTGGCTTACGAGAAGCTTTGTCAATGGTTTTGGATCTCGTCTGCCTTTCTCTGTCCTTTCCTTTGCGTTTTTTATGTACTCCGGTAGTCAGATTGCTATCCGACGACATCTCTGGGTAGTTAAAGCTGTTTCCAAAATACTTAGATGCAAAAATATACAGACGCTTAATAGTGCGTTGGTTAAATCTAGCACAAAACTGACAGCCAGGCATGTAGTGATCAGGGCCTAGGCAAGGAATACAGTATAAATGGAAATCCTTATGAGGAATTTGCTTCCCACAAGTAATACAATTATTAACTTTTTCTGACATCGGTACAAAGCAAGAAAAAAGTTTCCCCAATGGGGTACTTAGCTTTTTTTGAAGACTTTGGTTCTGAAACTCAAATGCGAATATTTCAGTAATTGGCCGACCGGCATTTGCGAAATGCTTATGCTTCGGGCACCTCGCTGCAAGAAAGACTGAAGAAAATGGCGTCGGCTGCATGTTTTATACCTCTGATGACCTGACATCATGGAAGAAGAGACAGCAACCGATGCAGGACCCAAGACTTTGGAATTCAGGCCGACTGAGGGCAACCTGCCAGCAGATTACCCAAATGTAATGACTGCAACAGTGAAACACAAAGAACATCTTATCATAACTGATAAGAAAACTTATTTCTACTCATAACTATCCTCCCAAAGTAATAAAAAAAATTCTGGAAATCTGTATCCTCCCTGCTTAATCCTGGTAACATTCAAAATTTATCACCCTTTCCCGACAAAGACCGGCACCAGATAGCACAAATATTTAACACCCATTTCATTGACACCATTCTAAAACTAGTCAAGGATTCATCTACAAAGAGCAACCCTAATTCCCAAAATGCCACACAAATAGACTCCATACCTACCTCTATACACACTATTATTTCCTCTAACAATAACCTACCCAGTCCTCCTTTCTCACTACATGCAGTACATACATCCCTAATTTTAAAATTGCTAACCAAACTAAAGCCCTGCTCACTCTCCCCTGATAACTTACCACCTGAATGCTTACAACTTGCTGCCAAAGCTATAGCTTACCCTGTGAGTATTCTTATTAATCATTCAATCTCTGAATCTTATGTCCCCCAACTGTGGAAAAAGTCAATTATAACTCCACTACACAAAGGTGGTAATGTACACAATATCTCAGATTACCGACCAAACTCCATTCTCTCCCAGCTATCAAAAATCCTAGAAAAATGCATAAAATCCCAAGTACTAAATCACCTCATTAACAACAGCCTCCTAGCTCCCAATCAACATGAATTCTGTCCTGGACATAGTACAACCACAGCTTTACTCTCCTTCACTAATACTGTGAATAAAGCTCTTGATGCTGGCCTATCAACTTCAGTGCTCCTGTTAGACCTATAAAAGGCTTTCAACACAGTATCACACCCTAAGTTATTACAATATTTAGAAAAACTGGGATGGTCTCTAAGCGCATTAACCTGGTTTTCCTCCTAACTAAATGATAGACAACAATCGGTTAGATGGCAAAACCAACAATTACAGTATCTGGCAAATAACACAAGAGTCCCACATGGGTCCATTTTAGAACCACTGCTCTTTAATATATTCATTAATGATCTTAATAAAGCCTCCCAACAAAGCATATTAATTCAATATGCAGATGATTCAACTATCATCTCATCCTCCAACAATTTCATTAACCTCAGGAAGATCACCCAAGATGCATTCACATCCACAGTAACCTGGCTAAATGATGCTCAATTAATGCTGGACCCCCCCCCAAAAAAAAAAAAATGTTACTATTTTCATCAAAACCTCCAGCTGCAGAATTCAAGATTTTTTCACATAAAAATACAGAAATAGAACAGATGTTATGTGCAAAACTTTTAGGAATCACTATTGATAACAGACTCTCTTTTGAACAACACATTCTCAGTACTGTAAAGAAAATGCATTTCAAACTTGGCAAACTATACCGACATAAACTCTACATAGATAAGCAAACTAAGATAAAACTAGCAAACACTTTGCTTATCCCATCCTTCTTGTATGGAAGCCCCATTTTCACCAACCTCCATGCATCCCTCAGTAATAAGCTGCAATCTTGCTACTACAAGATGGCAAAATTTGACTTTAACATGCCCAACCACTCACACCCCTGTAAAACTATCTCAAACCTGTCTTGACTTAAATTTCACCACTATCTCTATTATACTCAGTTAGCACTTGCTCATAGGCTAATTTTCAAACCTGGTAGCTGTCCTGGACTCCAGTCTATCTTATACATATACAGCCCAACTAGAAACCTCTGGTTTTCAGAAAGGACACTTTTAAATGTAGCTAAACCCAACAAAAGACCAGGACAATGCCCATATTCCTACAACATTGCCAAACTATGGAATAGCCTCCCCTCTTACATTACCCAACTTGACCGCCTAATAGCCTTTAAAGTTGCACTAAAAACCCACTATTTAAATAACCCCAGTGTGCGCCCCCATTAACTTCACACACTTAACTACTCACATCCTACTCTTTAACCCTCTGATGTGAAGTTTTCCTGTCTTATCTTCACTCTATATTGATGGGTTTGGAACCAATCCTCAGTTCAGACTTGGCCACTTACTAAAGCTCGAGATCTGAAACTAGCTAGTAGCTCCATCCCTATACCATGATGCTGCAGTGCTTTCCTCAGATCTTGTTTGCTGCTGAAACAGATCAGAACTACGACTAGCTCGGGCTGAGTAAAAATTGTTTTTCTTCTGTCAATTATTGTTATAGTTAGCTAAATTTTTCTAGTTTCTAGTTAGATAGTGTGCTTAGAGTGTTAAGGTATCACTATAATAGTTGTTGGTTAGTTTTACATAGTTAGAGTATGTTTTTAGATCATTGTTAGGCCTTTAATTTGATAGATAAGCCATTTTGGTGTTTTCTTATATAGATATATATTACTAGAAGTTCTCTTTTTTGTGTGTTTTTTGGGGGTCATTTGTACTTAACCCTCATTTCCTTATTCCCTGTTTACTGGCTTGCAGTGTGTTTTTGTTTAAAGCTATTTATTAGCTTAGTAGTGTTATAGATCTATCTATCTATCTATCTATCTATCTATCTATCTATCTACTCTACATATATATCCGCATTTATGGATATCAAGCTTCATATTACCAATAAGTGTAAGGTTACCTGAAGTGTTGTGTGTGCGTGTGACCTTTTGAGTTTTCTTTTAGGCTTGTTTAAATTAGAAAGCCTTCCCTTCAGTTGGCTCCCGTTTAACTTAGAGGGTGTCTTAGTGTGTTTGTGTCTGTAGAGTGTTTTCGCCATAATGTCAAAGCAAAAAGAGGGGAAACCATCTGGTTTCAAAAAATGTCCTCTTGTCCTAAGTGTTCCCAAAAAATGTCCATCACTGATGGATATACAGACTGCGTCTATTGTTTAGGAGCAATCCATCTACAGGAAACATGCTCTATATGTCATTCCTTTAGCTCAAGGGTTTTGCAAGAACGTAGGAATAAGTTGATTTTGAGAGGCTTAGTTAAATCATCCTTTGAGGAAGCCTTGGACAAGGCTCAAAGTTCTCCCAAACCTCATGGAAATAGGTCATCTCCTTCTTCTTCCTCTACATCATCGGAGCCACTGACAAAACAGTCTAGGACATCTCCAACAACCTCTAAAAAAATCTGATGAAGACAGACCTACCATCTCAGTTCCATGTGTGTCAGAACCAACAGTCTTTACAGTACAGAGCTGCCTACCTGCTTTGGAGCCTGTCTCCCTATTTCTTAGGTCTCCTCTACTCCAATCAGTGGCATCGGCTCCATCTTCCAGATCCTCCAGGATCTTATCAGAATTCAATGTGGATCACATGGTGCAGAAATTACTGCAGACACCGGTGCTTGCTAAATTTTGTCAGCACTGACTCAGGTGAGTTTGGAGCTGATGGTGCCCGTTTGTATCTATTCTGTTCCTCCTCCAACTCCAGTTCGAGTTTCAGAGCTGGAAAGCTTAACACTGACAGTGATGAAACCGATGGAACTGAAATCTTCTAAAGATTCTTTGATTCCGATCACTCTGACTACCTCGGAGCCCTCTGAGGTATCTAGGAGCTGGCACTCAGCAGTCGGGTCCAGGGGGAGGCAGTCGGAGTGAGTTTTTTTCAGCTCCAATTCTACCCTTTGGTGCCTCAGCTTGAGTGAGCTCAGCTCCTTCCTTGCCTTTGGAGCCAAACCCCATGGTACCGGGGAGATCATCAGATTCTTCGGAACCTGGGATTGTCTCAGGCCATGGGAGGGGGGCCTTCATGGCCATAAGGTGAGCTCTGTCCCCACGGACATCATCTGTACTGTCGGACCCAAGCCTTCCATGCCAGAAAGCACCGGTATCTGACACTTCACAGGCAATTACCCAACAACATAGAGATCCTGAGCCTTTGGGTGAGACCCTTTCTTCTGAAACCTCTTTGGAAGGTCCCACCAAATATGTTTGTTGGAAGAAAACATGCAAGAGGAAGCATATAGACTCCCCGGATGTGTCTATTACATCAGACATGGACCTCGAGGAGTCAGAAGGGACCCCATGGTCACCCTCTGAAGATGTTTCCTTTGCGGACATCTTGGAAATCCTTAGACAGAGAGGCAGCTGGAAGCCCATTACATCTTCAGCTACCTGGGTGTCTCCACCTTTCAATGAGCTGATGGAATTAGTGTCTCAAAAGGTGTGGGATTCTCCAGATACAGTGGAACCTTTCCCTCGGAGGCCGAACAAATTTATCTCATCACCTGATGACAAAACCTTTCTAACAAAAGGAGTACCTGTAGATGCTATGGTGGTGGCGGTGGCCATGAAGAAGGAATTATCTGAGACTTCTACATCTGTCCATCCCCTGAATAAGGAGTCAAGGACCATGACCAGGTATGGGAAGTGCATGTTTTCCTCAGTGGCCTTTATCCTTAGGTTCCTGAATTATCTCACACATTTTATGAGACTTCAGAGAGATCTCCTGAAAGAGCTAGGAGATACTCTACAGGGGACAGTAGCTAGGGGAGTAGCAGACAAGGTTTCCTCCCAGCTTGCCACCCTAAATTCAGTGGTCAACTAGTCCATGAGGCTATCTTATGCAGCCGATGGAGCGAGTAGGTCAGCGGATTCCAGAATTGCCCTTAGGAGACATTTCTGGATGTACTTGTGTAATTTCGTGGAGCCCTTCAAGACATTCTTTGTCAACACCCCATTTGATGGCTCATCCTTGTTTGGGCCAAAAGTAAAGGAAACACTTACCACTTACCCAATGTGGACAAGATGGAAATATGCTCGCTGCCATAGGAGTCTGTTTTTCCACACCTTCTAGACCCTATTCCAAGGGTCAAAGGGGAGGGAAAATGTGATTCTGAAAATCCCAGAGGGCCTTTCAGGACACACAGGCTGAACCTTTTTCCAGGTACAGAGGAGGAGGTAATAATAGAAGATGCTGCCCACATGACAGAGGGGGTCCGCAGAACCAGGGTGACTGCAGTTCTTACTTCGGTAAACCCTTTCAGCACTCCTGAAAGGAGGCCCATCTGTCCATCTCTGGAGGCAGTCAGGGGTCATCTCTCTTTGTATCAACAAGCCTGGCTAAGCATAACAACAGAAAAATAGGTACAGAGCATTATACCCAGGGGATACTTAATCCCCTTTTCAATGCCACCTTTACAAACAGAAAAAGTCCTTGATATTCCACTCAGTCACAGGGAAAAAGCAACTATAGAAATTCAAAAGTTGCTAGAAAAAAAGTCATCCAATCAGTCCCCACAGACCAGATAGGCTCCAGAACTTACTCAAGATTCTTTTTAGTTCCAAAGAAAACAGGGGACTGGAGACCCATATTGGATCTCAGCAGACTAAACAAGTCAGTAAAGAAAACAAAGTTCTGGGTGGTCATGTTGCAGTTAATACTTCCCCTTTTAGGGAAAGACAACTGGATGTGCTCGGTAGACCTCCAGGATGTGTACTACCACATCAAAATGGACAGACCATCCAGAAGGTACCTGCACTTTTGGCTGGGAGCCAGTCATTACCAATTCCGAGCTCTGCCCTTTGGTCTCACTACAGCCCCCAGAGTGTTCACCAAATACACGGCAGTAGTCACGGCTCACCTGAGGCATCAGGGATTCCAGGTGTTTTCATATCTCGATGAATGGCTCCTAATCGCCACCACCAAGGACCTACTTATTCAAACAAGGGACAATACCTTGGAACTATGTATTCAACTTGGCATTTCAGTGAATTATGAAAAATCTGCCTTATTGCCGTTGCAACATAACTTTTTAGGCACAGAAATAGACATGACAAACATGATGGTCAGGTTGCCTCCAAAAAGAGTTCAAACTCTTCATCTCCAGATCTGGGACCTCGTCTCCAAGCCCAAAGTACAAGCGAGGACAGTCCTAAAAGTATTGGGCACTATTGCAGCAGCAATAATGGTGATTCCTCTGGTGAGATTACACATGAGAATCTTCCAATGGATGCTGTTTACTCAATGGTCCATGCAAGAATTACCCATGTCCCATTTGATAACTATGATGGAAACCTGCAAGAAAGATCTTCTTTGGTGGCTTCATTCAGATCAAGTAACAATGGGCCGACCCATTGTTCCCCCTGTTCCATTAGCTACAGTGACCATGGATGCTTCCCAGATTGGGGGGGTGGCATTATTAGGGAAGAACAGCCCAAGGCACTTGGCAGGACCATGAGGCTCATATGCACATCAATGTACTAGAAATGAGAGTAGTGCTCATGGCATTGCAAGCATTCCAGGACTTTCTTCCAATTGGTATGATTGCAATACAAACAGACAATATGTTAGTAGTGTGGTACATAAAAAAATAAGGAGGCACCAGATCTTTCCCACTCTATCAAGACGCCCTGAGAGTATGGCAGTGGGTGACGTCCTCCCAGCATTTTCTGACAGCAACGCACATCCCGGGGAAATCCAACATGATAGTGTAAAAACTAAGCAGATCCATTCTGATGCCACACAAGTGGTCCCTGAAGAAAGAAGTAGCGTAAAGTATATTCCACAGATGGGGTCAGCCTTTTTGCAACCTATTCGCCACAGCCACAAATGAAAAATGCAACAGCTACTTTGCCCTGATCCCCCCTCTGGGGGAGTCCTCGAGGGATGCACTTCTACATGATTGGCCCCGGGTCTGCTTTATGCATTTCCACCCTTTCCCTTAATACCCAAAGTTCTCCAGGAAGCCAGGAGTCTTAGAAGGAGGCAAATTTTAATAGCCCCATTCTGGCTTCATCAAGTATGGTTCCCCTTCCTGAAGTCTCAACTCCTGGAAGAACCATGGATTCTGGACCCAGTGCCCGACGTTCTGACACACCAGTCGAGGAACTTCAATCCATCTCTTCACCCTCTAACTTTGACAGCATGGCTGCTCCAATTCCCAATATAGCCAGGCTACACAACTTTACTCCAGAGGTTTGCCAGATACTAATTTTGCCTCATAAAATTGCTACAAGGAAACTGTACCACAGCAAATGGAATAGATTCTCAACCTGGGCTTCACAGCACTTCTTTGACTCCTATTCAGCACCCCTAGCTTTCATTCTAGAATTCTTAGCTAAGTTTTTCAATGTGGGAGCTGCTGCAGCAACGATATATGTCCAGCTGGCAGCAATATCCAATTTTCATATTGGGAACGAAGGTGTAAACATCATGTCTCATAAACCCTCTAAAGCCTTCCTGAGATGAACAAATTTGCTAAGACCACCAATATGACCACCTTCGCCACCGTGGAATCTTACTTTTTGTTCTTTCTCACATAAACCTACTGCCCTTTGAACCAGCATCATCTTGCGATCTAAAATTTCTCTCTTGGAAAACACTTTTTCTTGTAGCAATCACATCAGCAAGAAGAGTGTCAGAGTTACAAACTTTAACAATCAAACCTCCATACATGTTTTTTTACAATGATAGATTGTCATTACATACAAACTCTTCCTTTCTACCCAAGGTATGCTCAGAGTTCAATCTGAATCAGTCAATAGACCTACCAGTATTCTTCCCAAAGTATGGCAATAAGGCAGAATACATGCTTCATCAACTTGATGTTCACAGGCAGCTACGTTTCTACTTGGATATACTTGGATAGAGCAAAAACACATAGAAAATCGGACCAGCTCTTTATCTCTTTTTCTGAAAACAAAAAAAGGTTTAGCAGTGACAAAAACAACTTTATCCAGATGGTTGTCAGATTGTATTTCATTTATTTATCAGTCAGCAGATAAGCAATTGCCAAATAAAGCAAGGGTGCATTCCACCAGATCCATCTCAACTTCTCAAGCCTTTAAAGCAAGATTACCGTTACATACCATTTGTGCAGCAGCAACTTGGACAAAACCTCACACCTTTATCACTCATTACAAAGTAGACTTGGCCTCCATGGACAGATCCTCCCTTGGATCCACTGTACTGAAGAAGATCTTCCCATGAGCCACCCAGGAAAGATGGTGCTAAGGACGCTGTCCCATCAGTATATAATGAAAATGAGAAAGGACAGCAGCTTCACATAAAGAAGTTATGTACTCACCATAATGTTCCATGTGAGCCCTCCATCTTGTCTTCATTCTTACGTCCCACCCTCCTTCTCCCGTCCTCTTAGCTCCTGGAGGATCAAGGAAGTCTTACTGTTCAGTGACATACTTTGCTCCTTGTCCAGCTTTGTAGATTTCATATATATGTACATCTGTGTACAGTTATAGACTAGAATATAAATTCACCAACAAACAAGATCTGAAGAAAGCACTGCAGCATCATGGGATAGGGATGGAGCCACAAGCTAGTTTCAGATCTCGAGCTTTAGTAAGTGGCCGAGTCTGAACCGAGGATCGGTTCCAAACCCATCAGTATAGAATGAAGACGAGATGGACAACTCACATGGAACGTTATGGTGAGTACATAACTTCTTTTTATATTATTTTCTTCATTCTCTATATGATTGTTTCTCCTACCTACGATATGTGCAATTTACTAATGATTATGTTTACTTTCTTGTGATTGAAAGTATGTTATTATGTATCCATACAGTCTGATAATTATGTATTAACTATATACCATTACTCCCCATCCTATGCTAATGTATGTATATCTCTTTCACTTTGTATTTGTTCTATACAATATTTGATTACCTGTGGAGCTTTTCTCCCCGGGCCTCCACTGAAAATGGTTCTCTGACCCAGTAGATTTTCCCGGTCAACAAATGTCAATAAATAAATAAATTATATATGCCAATATCTGGTAAAGGGCATATTTCCCATCTCTTCTATTATGGAGATCTTACAGGCACTTTCAATCAGCTGATTTGTTGAATAAATGGAGTTGACAGAACAGATGTTGAAAAAAAACACAAAAATGACATATATGGTAAGTGAGAATGAGGGAATGTTGGAAGTATTCAAACCAGTAAGATCTGTTTGTTTGGAAAGCTATAGTAACAGGTTAGGCAAAAACAGTGGCACTTGCCCCTCCCCTTCCATCTACAGAGAGTTGCTGGATCTTTAATTAGACAGAGGCCTCATTAGGCAATTGACACAGACCCTGAGACTTTAACTGGGACTAGATACTACATACACAGTGATAAAGATTCGATTTTCTTTTTATGGGGGAGTCATCCCTTTTGCTTTCCATTTCTCCCTTGCTCTTCACCAAGCAAGTTCCATCATTTTTCCTTTAATTTGTCTATTCTTTTATGGACTGTTTTAAGCAATTAAAACAGGCAAATTTCAAGATGCTCTTGTTGTTGTTGTTGTGACTTTCGGCTTTTCCTGGTTAGGGGTCGCCACAGCGGAACTCCGGTCCGCTAATGATTGACAGTAGATTTTTACGTGCCAAGTTGCCAGCTATGATGCACAACCTTCAACGAAGGTACGCCCATTCACGCATGTCTCCACACAGAAGACGCTCTAGCTGAGAATCGAACAGGACGTCACACTGTGAGGCGACAATTCAAGATGCTCTAATACATGAAAACAATTACCGGAATGAGATTTGCACAGCCATTTCCATACTATCTTTTTAATTACATAGCTGATACAGAAGACAAAATGACACAGTCTGAATTAAAAGGAAGAATGCAACGCATTTATAATGTAAACTAAACTGAGCTTACTTTATAGGTTCATACTTAGGTACATACAAAGCTAATCATCTGTGAGGAAATTTAGAAGCCTAGCCTTACATTCCCATAAAGTGCTTAGCCCTTATATTTTAAGTATGAACACCCCAGAGACAAAGAGAATATTTACATGTTGCCCCTATCCATGAGGGACACGAATGCTAAACTGGGGTGAATTTTTGGTTATCCATTCATTTCATCCAGATTATGTCTGAATAGTGTAAAGGAAGTACTTTGCTTTATGTGGAAAGGAAGGCAACTCCAAATAGAATGTTGACAGGAAGACATTATATAAAATTATATATATATATATATATATATATATATATATATATATATATATATATATATATATATATATATATATATATATATAAAACATATTTTCAAAATTACAACAGTTGAGATAGCTCTGTTAGCCCACATGAACACATTTCAAAAAGAAGTATCCAGAGTTTCTATTCATGTGTCATCCCTACTGAAGTTATAATGTGTCAGTCCTTTTTCACTTTCCTTTGCCACATGTCCATACAGGAAGTAAATGAACTAAATGTTCCTTTTCAAATTTGTTGCAATTTTGTATGACTTTTAGAAAACAATCCTTGGTCATATCATCACAAATCACAGCTCAGCTTATACAGTATTCTTTATAGTTCTTGTACAATACAATCAATTATATATTCAAGGATGCCTGTTGCTGCAGTATGTCAGCCTCAGCCTGACTTTTTAAAAGCAGACAGAAATATCTATATCTACATCTATATCTATAACTATATAAATAGATATCAATGCATCTCATCTATATTTATATATATATATATATATATATATATATATATATATATATATATATATGGTTTTATTTCATAATATCGAAATGCTGAAATCTCGAATTTCAGCACTTCAAGACCATAAAGCTGAAACCGTACAAAAACGAAACTTCACAAACCCAAAACCATAAACCAGAACACACAGCATACACTGCACACAAACCACAACACCCACACCACAAAACAAATGCACACAAAAAAAAAAAAAACAAAGCACCAAACACTCAAATACCTACACTACACAAAAGCCAGGGGACTTGTATATACTAACTCCAAGACTGCACAAACAGTAACAGACAAAACACTCACACCCAGACATTCCACAGTCCCTCACACACACACACACACACACACACACACACACACAAACACACACATCACACATACACAAACACCAACACATCCAACAATTACACACTCATACGTTAACCTACCTACCCTGCCCCACACATACAACTTAAAAACAATCTAACACACACAAACTCCCACCCAAAATCATTAAGAAACAGTCACTAACCTTACACTCCATGCAAATCCATACACCACATCAAACTACATCCTACGTAAACACTGCACATCACGTAACGTAAAGCCATAACCACAAATTCGAGATATTCGAATTTGCGATTATGCACTTTCTACATTTTGCAATTCAGCTTTATAGTCTCGAAATGCTGAAATTTGAGATTTCAGCATTCGAGATTATAAAGTGAAACCATATATATATATATATATATATATATATATATATATATATATATATATATATGTATAATAGTGGATCAGTGGATAGTGTTGTCAACTCACAGCGAGAGGTTCCTGGTTTGATTCTTGGCTGAAGTGCCTCTTGTATGGAGTCTGTATGCCCTTCCTGTGTTTACATGGATTTTCTGCAGGTGGACTGGTTTCATACCACACTCCAAGGACACACACTAGGTGAAATGGACACTCTAAATTGGCCATAGGTGTGACTCTGCATTTATGTGAGTGGTATGTAAGAAGGGCAGAGGCACCGCTAGCCACCCAGCATTGTGAACCTTCACTCTAGATAACTGTGACATTTGAAGTGACAGCCTGACCCCAAGTGGAAAATGGGAAAAAGGTGTTGTGGCTGGATGGATGGATATGCAAAGGCAGATGCATATTATATATTTGGAGGAAAAATAATAACTCATTCACCAATATCTAACATTATGTAGCATCACAAGAATTAAAACAAGAGAGCATTCTGTAATCACAGAGTGTGGCAGACCAATGATCTGCTTCAAAGTCCATGGCATACTGGGTCTGTCTGTAAGTGCCAGGCAGGGAAACTTGACTACCTACCTGATGCTCACTGTAAAAATAACAGTTGTTAGGACTACATATTCTCTGAATACAGAATCAGTATATCTGGGTCCTACAAATATACCAAGCGTTTTAAATAATGTTTAAACAATGTTATTCAGATTTCATTATAACCTGTTGGGCTTTATTTGTTTTAACTGCTTAAATACAGGCTATGTTTAACAGTAACCAATGCAGACAAGCTACATTCTTGGAAACCATTCTTAATTTCAAGACTCTTTAATGTGAGTCTTGGAATATCAAGACTGAATGAGTGACAATACATTCTTACATATACTAAGTCTGAGATTGCTATATCATGGAGAATTCCCTTTTCTCCAAGGTATTATGATCTCAGAATTGATATATAAAAGTAGGTTGAGTGTTAGGGTACAGGTCTCATATCTGGGGAAGTGGACTTGACTTCAGAAAAACAACTTTAATGGATAATGATTTTTGACATTCACTGTTCAGTATTCTGTTTATGTATGTATTTATTTATTTATTTTATTATGGGACTCACAATTATGAGTCTCAGAATTACAAAATTATGTCTGCTTTCTATCATTTTATTTTATATCAGTATTCATAATAGTATGGAATGGTACTTCATGTAGACCTATCTCATTTCTAAACAATTTTAACTGACTTTGTATGTCAATACTAACATAACAGATTGAAGAAATCAGTTAATTTATTGGTTCATAAAGATCAAACTGGTTTTATACCAAACATAAAAACATAATATCAAAAAATTGATAATTATAGAATTTTCTAATGTAAATAATACTAACATAGCTATTATAAGACTAAATTTTAGAAAAGGTTCTTGACTCAGTTTATTGGTTATGTTTATTAAAAGTTTAGAAATATATGATTTCCATTACACATTTATTACACTGTTAAGAAAACTGTAGAATAAATCTAAAGCATATGTTAACTTAGGTTCATTCATTTCTTATAGACTTCATATTAAAAATGTTACTAAACAAGGTTACCTTTCATCACCTACATTATTTAATTTTTGGCCACAGCAGGTACCCAATAAAAGCAGTCTCACGATATAGTATCACTTGGTTTATTAACAAAAAACAGGATTGAGCGCTTTCATTTCCCTCCAGAAAACTTCATCAGAATCATAATACCAATTATAATTGTAGTTTAAATAACAACCAAGGTCCTCCCATTGGTCAACAGATGTTCTTAGTTTTCTTTCCACTAGAGTTCCACCAAATGAGTCACAGGTGGCAATTTAATAAGAACACACTCCAGTTGCTATCTTTTCTGCTACTTTTCCCAGTCTTAACACCACATTTGTTCCTTCTTCATTTGGAAGGCCCTTTCTTTCCCTTCTTATGACATTCACTTTTAAGCAGTGGTATTGCTGCTTTAGAAGACTACCTTAACCTTAGACTGTCCCTTTTTATTTGGAAAACATGGAATAGGTCTCCAGATTCATCAGCAGTTACAACATCTCCTTACCCTTAGGTCTCAATTGCAGAACCATCACACTGACTGTCACTACTTGTCATCACTTTCAGCAATAGTTACTAAACATATCATAAGAAGAATTTGCCTTGCAGATGTAGTCATTTTCAGATTAGCTGAGCATGTTTTTGGAGATCCAGCACTGTTGTTTAGATATTGATACAAACTCCACACAAAAGTCACTACTGCTGTGAACAAAATTGGAGTAACAAGTTCGTTAAGACAGCATCATTGACTGCTGTACCATTGTGTCACCCACATATATTTCAGTAAAATGAAACTCAGTTTATATAACATAACTCAGAGTGTCTGACATTTTACAATATCACTAAAACCATGCCACTATTCCAAAAATGTAGCTCTGAAATATTTTTTTGGCACTACTACTTTTCAACACATTAAAGCAAAAGCCTAAAACATTCATTTAATTGCCTTATTTGAAAATCCTACTATAATCTCTCCTTATAACTGCCAAAGCCTCTGCCACTTGAAAAATACATTTAACATCTAACTTGCGTACAGGGAGCATTCTTTTGGGAGTAGATTTCAGATATTATATAACATACTGACAAATTAGCTTGCACTACATTTCACTGCCATGTTCCGAAATGTGCAACCTGAGTTTTGTAGCCACCATGGGAATGGGAGATAAGACATACTCGAAATGTATAGTGATTCACCTTAGTATAACTTATGCATTCTACTAACAATTGCAGAACATTTCAGCAAACACTGCATATTAATGACTCTTTTAGGTTTAGATCTCTTTCAGTTGTCCTCTGCACAGTATGAATCAATCTGGCATACATCTGTTATTCTTGAAACATCTCTAAAATGATGAATGAGGCTTCATGTCTGCAACATCTCTTTTGCAACTGGCTGTTGCTTTGTAAGCTGACCTCTAACAGCTGTCATTTCGTCATGCTTCTGAGGTGACTGTTGTTCCCAAACTGGTATCCAGGATATCTATTAATGGTCATCAGTCAAAGCAATCGATAACACCTTCATCAACAACACCAAAGCACGCGCGCGCACACACACACACACACACGCACACACACACACACACACACACACACACACACACACACTAGAAAAAAAATCTACACTTTCTTCTTTTTTTCCCTACTTTTGCACTTCTACCTGTCTTTTCAAATATTTTGTACTGCAAGAACAACTTGCCAGTATATGACTGCTAAAACGGGTCTATGTTCAGCTACCGAATGCTAGAAAACCAGAACCACAAAACAGCAAAAAGTAAAACAGCAACATTTAAAATAATCAAACAACAGCAACACTGAAAAAAAAAACACTGAACGGCCATAGTCGGCCAACAAAGCACACACAGCCAACCAAGATGGGGGACTGTGCTCCCCACCCCTTCAACTATATATACCAACTCTGAGATCACACTACAGTAAGGACTAGAGCAAACTGAAAAGGTTTGCCTTCACTTAGCTTATGTATCGTGTTACTTCCTGATTGTTGACCAACTATGGCCATTCAATGTATTTTTTTGTTAATGTTGCCAATGTTCGATAATTGTCCCTTTCACTCATTTACATTTGTTAGTCTGCGGTTCATGGTTTTTCAGATTTGGTAGCCAAACACGGACCCACTAATACAGATGATCTCCCAGTAGCACACATTAGCACACAATGCTGCCACATCAGGGATATCCAGGATCAAGTCCAGATTCCATTTTCTTTTTGTGGCTTGCAGTGGAGTGGGAAGGGGTGATATATTTATTTTTCAGTCTCCCACTGAATACCTCAGGAGCATATTTTAAAGCATTTGAGGGCAAACTAAAGCACTAATACATATTTCAAATGTGTAAGTCTTAGGTTTCATATCATATTCATCTCACATCTTCTATCATGTAATCATAAAACGTGTTTCTTGTGGAACAGAAAACACGTCAGAATCACAGAAAGGAGAAACATATGAATATAATGTACACTATACATAGAAAAGAAAGTCATAACAACATGATTTTCATTTTTCTACATTATTTTATCTGTCTGTTCAGTTAATTCTGTGGCTTCACACCACTTGCAGTTGCTGGGACTCTCTCATCTCTTCCAATGTGTCATATTAACTACATTTCTGCCTGATGTCCCTTGTAGTGTCAGACAGCCACCAGTACCTCTGCTAAAGGCCACAGCACCGATGGGGCTCTGCATCACATAAGCATCTAAACATAATTCTTCTTTGCTTTTTTCCTTCCATAAGCATATTGCAAGCATACGCTTGCATCGGTAAACAATACACCAGCTCAGAATACAACCTCAGAATACCTGCATTAGTCCATCAACAGTTCCTAACGGTGTAATGGTTTACCCTTTGTCAGTACCTGAAGTTGCCACTCAACAAGCCAATCTGCAGCCCCTTACAAGTATAATATCTCCATCCCTCTCATGCCAAATGAGTCTCTATGATGATATAAGACACATTCCAGTGAACAGGACATGCCATCCCAGCCACACATACAGCTATGTACCAGTGGTCGACCATGTGGACATGTCAGAGTTGTAGCATGTGAAAACTGTGGGAATGCACCTTACTTATTAAAAGCAGCTCCTGTGTCACTTGGAAGCCATTAGTCTTCTCACAGATCAAGCTTAAATAAACATTCCACAAAAAGTATTGCAAGTGATAGGTTGGTCTAACTAGCTTAAATATGCTACTAAGCCAAGCACAATACCCTTTTCATTTTACCGTCTGATTATTTTTTTCTCTTCCTCACATAACAACCAGTGTATGTTTACCTCACCTCTTAAATTAACCTTGCCCAGAAAGAATGCTACAGATTTGTTTGTAAGAGGTAAGGATGTCAGTCAGTCAGTCAGTCAGTAGTTTCTTGTGGCAGTTTGGTGACAGTCATAACACATTAATTACTAACAAAGAAAAAACAAAGGTAATGCTGTAAAAAGATGTAACAGAGAATGCTCTTAGTTCCTATGCTTTATTGCAATACAAATTTGGACATTAAGCGCTTTCATCCACACAGAATGTGGACTTCCTCAGAATGCCCGATAAACTAAACATCACTCATTAAATACATTTAAAAATGGCACCAAAACCACATGTGACTACAATTTATAGTAATCAATCCAAAAATATAAAAAATATATATAAAAAAAATGTTTTTCTATGTTAATATGTAGCTATGAGTGTAAATATAAAACTCAATCAATTAATTACTGTCTACAAATATTACAAATAAAGGGTTACTATAAATATAATAATAATATAAAATCAATTAATTCATGTTCCAGTAAATACGTTTTGTACCAATATTTACACAATAATATTTATCTTGAATAAACGTCCACTATTTTAATAATAAAATAAAACAGGTTTAATCATAATATACTCATTCAACCCTGGTTCATTGGAGGCATCAGTATACATTTGCCAAGTCACTTCATTTTTGCACAGCTTTTTTCAACACAGCTTTACTATTACCCCCCCCCCCCCCAGGGACCCACGTCTACCTGTTCAATTTTCCCACTCTAGCATCACTAGATTTGCAAATATGGGGGCACAAGCGGCCCCCATTGCTACTCCTCTAGTCTGCCCATAATGTTCCCCTTCAAAGTAAATATAATTGTGATCAAGAACTATAGTCATCAGTTCCATGATCAAGCTTATCTGATTTCAACCCAAATCTGAAAAACTTCTCATGCTATTACAAAAAGCTTCTAAGCCTTTGTCTCTAGGAATGTTAGAAAATAAATCAATCATGTCTATTGTAATATACAACAAACATCTATGGTTCCTGCACTGTTAATTAAGCATCTTGCAAAAACAGTCATAACTAGGATGGGACAGTTTAGACAGCACTGGTCATAAGCTGTTAGGGGCATAACTGGCAAGTGCTGATGGTGTAGAAATGTAACACTGGCACTGCTTTTTAAACAAAAGTCAGTGTTGCATTTGTGATCACAGCTGAAGTGCCAAAACATTCAGGTTATGGTGAGTTAACTGTAGCAATTCACATTTTAGCACACTGCTTGGTATAATTTTCAGAGTGCAGAAGATCTTGTTTACTTTTTTTTTTTTTTTTTTTTTTAAGAACTAGCACAAGGCACCAGATTAGGGCTGGATCTAGCACAAGGTGATCTAGATAGCTGTCTGTGACCCAGTGCTGGCTGGGGTAGCAGGTCTGGCTGTAAAAAAAAAAAAAAAAAAAAAAAAAAGAAAGCCAGAAACTTATTATTTTTGGGTGCTGCTGCTGCTTGTTTTTCTTTCAGGGTTGATACCTGGCAAAAGACAAAGGAAGTCATCTCTCTCATTGTCTCATATTTGAGCCAATGAGAAAGCCTTTCCGGAGAAACTCAAATCAGAGAAGTGTGATCTTTTGCCAGGTACCCAAAGTGGATGCCATATGCATTACTGCGGGCATACTGACGGTTTGAGGTATGAAAGAATGTCAATAATATATATAGGCTGCTCTCATCTTCATGGGGAAAACATTGTTGTTGGTGTCCTGTTGCTACCATGGATTAGAGAAGAGCATTACAAGAGACAAGGGAAGAATGTTACAAGGTACAATGTACACGCTGCAATAGCCAGGAAAGATCAGCGATATCAAGCAAGGAGTGCAGGTGGTGTGTGTGTGTGTGTGTATGTGTGTGTGTGTGTGTGTGTGTGTGTGTGTGTGTGTGTGTGTGTCTGAGAGGTGTGCAGTCATAAAAAATGGCTGCAATTAATGGCTGCATGTGTGTGTGTGTGTGTGTGTGTGTGTGTGTGTGTGTGTGTGTGTGTGTGTGTGTGTGTGTGTGTGTGTACATACTTTGTACCTACAGCCCACAGTATTTATGGTGTAAAGGAAGGAATCACTTGCAATAAACATGATCATCATCAAATGAGCTCTATTCTTTGGGTGTAAGTGTTGGTTTTGCTGTTTTGTTGACAATGTGTTTTATTATTTGGCTATAAATAAAATGGGTAGTAAGTCTACAACTTTTAATGCTAACATTTAACCACGAATACATTTTTAATTTAACATTTTTTGCAAGCACATGGTTGTGGAATGCTCTGTGTTGGGTAATAACAGCTTCTCTAGTACTTAGTGCAGATGCTGGTTCTGTAACACAGGGTTTGATTCTATCAACCTTCATTTCTTTACCATGTGACTCTCACCAAACTACTTCACCACACTGTTTTCCTCAACTGCTCCTTGAAAGGGACATTTGCGTCCTGTGGCCTGTCACAAGTTGTTAGCAAATGCATTGCACAATTGTATTTTGAATTCCTGTACTTTCATATAGATGTTATTTAGTGCTTCACTAGATGCTATTTGAATATGAAACCATGCATGTCTCTCTTTGTTTAATGGACTGCCAGATGCATTTTCAATAACTATGAGTTTCAAAGGATGAGAAGTTTACCACTGCCCATGCTGCATCTGTTTTCAGTGTGATGATGTTTTGTTTTGTTTAGCAGATGGATGTGTTTTTGCTGTAAAATTTAAAATAACAATTTTGAATGAAATCCAAATTTCTGTGATCATCGTACAGAATGAAAAAGAAAATAATATGCACTGATGTGTTTGACCAGTGCTTTGTGGTAATTCTGCAAAATAATTGGATATTGGTATGGCCCTGCCTAAAGGTCCATTTGACCGTTATCAAACTCTGCACCAGATGACCTAGCAAAGGTGCTGTGAAAAATATTCAAATATTACAAACTGTCTGAAGAGAAGAAACAAACTTGTTTATTAGAGACTAGGTCTTTACAAGTACAGAGTATAATCTGCAGTTAGAAAAATTCTCCAGCTGCAACTAACAGAATTATTTAAATACAAACCAATTCAACAGAAGACTAGAAGGTTAAGAGCCAGAACTTCAATTTTCCCCACTGCAAATAGAACAGCCAAAAACCCTAAAAAGCTATAAGTGCCACATTTCTGCATGTGCCTATTATAAGTGCACACCTGCTTGCTGGCACTTGCTCTAAGTGGCAAGTGTCCTAATTCCCATTAGCCTTATCCTAGTTAATTACCTCCCACCATGCAGCCCAAATGAACTCCATACTCTATACCAGACCCCAGTCTCTAATCCTAAAACTATCACTCAGTCCCCAACCCTAATCATAGCTCTCTCCTTCCAGTCCTTAACCCTAAAGGGCCAATTGTCCCTAAACCTAAAAGTCCATTCTCCTCTCCCTAAAGCTAAAGCCGGCAATCACTCCCTCAGCTGTAAATCCACTACCCTCCCAAACCCCAAACTCCCCTCCTGCTCTCAAAACCTAAAAATCCCTTACCTGTCCTGAAACCTAAAATACCCAACTGTACCCTAACCCTAAACTGCCCTGCTGCTTCCTAACCCTAAAAGTCTCCACAAAACCTAAATTGTACTCTGATCAGTGCCTGAAACCCTAATGTATGCTCCCTCCCCCTGCCAGGCCATGACAGAGGCTACCACACTTACTATGCTTGAACTTGGCTATTGTGTTCAGGCAAGGTGTGACAGCTCTACTGTCTCTATCTGCACAGGTGCTGCACCTCACCTGAACTTGTAGTCAGGTTTGAGCATGAGCAGCAGCCCATGCAAACTACAGGATTCCCAAGTCCATGGCTGCAAAACAGTGGTCTTTGAGTGCCTTGGACCCATATACTTGTAGTTGACCCTTTCTGCATTTTGTTATGAAAGAAGGATAGAAGAGCAGAAAGACAAAAATAGCAACTGACTGCAGAAACATTCAGGAATTACATCGAAGACAAAGATAACCTACTGCTCATTCACCATCTCCTTACAGTGGCACACATTTCTATATAAACTACTTTTGCTTATGATAAGGAGCAAACAAAGTGAGCCAAATGTTGTAACCTTACTGAGATACTTGATTTGCTGAAAAAACAAATAATCCCTTTACTTCAAGGTAGGGCACTTTCATATTTACTATATTTGGTTTTCAGGGTTAGGGGGCACAGCCTCCAAAACCACACCAAACAGAAGAAATAGCTTCTACATATTGCAATGATTGATTTAGTTGGTTGCACAAGAGCTTAGGACTACTTAACTAATGTTTGGAGTTTTCCATTCACATTTACAACATCATGAATGCAGGTGCATGCATAATTTCAGAGTCACAGTTTTGAAAGACAGATAAAAATATTACATTTTCATGAATTAACCCAATCCAACCAAATTTAGTATCAACAACCAATAATCTTTGAGCTAAATTATCACTTACATAAGCATACACATGCACAATATATTAATAACTGTCCATGGACACTGGTATCCAGAAAGAGAGACAAGTAAAACATTAAGTTTATACCTTATAACTATAATAGTTATTAAAGGTAAGATTTTTTTATAATAATTCCAATAATGCCATCCTGCAATAACAATGTACTATGGCTAACTTGGTGGTGGTATTACCACCTCTTTCATGATATATAGCTAAAATATATATGCAGGTAGACCTGCATGCATTTGGTGGCTGATCTCTGCATAGAAGTGCTTCAATTGGTCAAATGTTTTATCAGCTTTGCTGCTTGGGTTGCTCATTGTCTTCTGATTAATCATTTGACCTCTTCAGCTGCACTGTGTGCAGTGTCACATAATAGCCTTGGTACAGAGTTTCATTTTCTTTAAATAGCATTAGCACTGTTATTCATTTTCATATGTTCCATGCACCAGCTGGAAGCTAGGTGTACACCAGTCCATCCTTCTACAGGCCTTGTGGTCCATTGTCTGTGAGTAGTGTACATTTTAGTGATCATATGTGGTATGCACACTGCACCATTCTATGGAATTAGGGGACAAAAAAGTAGCTATCTTGGGTAGTGCAGTGGCACAGTAAATAATACTCTCTCTGCTGAAGAAGGTTTTCTCTGGGCGTACTAGTTTCCTCCTTCCTCCCAAAGACATACCGCAGGTAAAATCGCATTCTCCAATTTAGATCAGTACATATGATTTGTGAGACTGGTGCCATGTCCATAATGGGTTTCAAATCCTTCTTGCCATTGGCTATTTGGTTAGAAGCCAACATCTGTGTAACTCCATATAGAATATAGTTTGTTACTGGAACTTGGATGGATGGGATGGATGGATGGATGGATGGATGGATGGATGGATGGATGGATGGATGGATGGATGGATGGATGGGAGTTTTATCCTCAGGGAAACTCTACAAACAGGACAGCTGTGTTGTACTTCAGGTATGTAAATACCATCAATATGTTTATCAATGGCACACACCAGGAAGATATTGGATTACCATTAAGATCTCAAGTGATCTAAACCTGTAAAAAATGTCTGCCACATAGAAAGTAGCCACTTTAATATGGAAAAAAAATATTTATTTTCAATTAATACTAAACTATGAGCTTCCATGTCTTCCTGTACTACTGCTTGCTATATGTATGATATATTTGAACAATACTAGCATTCTTTATGCTAATTTTCTAACTTCCAGGGCTATTCTGATCTCACAAAAACTGTGAATATTTTATTACTGTGAAATGTGACAAAAGTTGTAAGAAAAGCTGGCAGTTTTATTTTGATGGCAGTGCCCATTTTTCTCTATAAGGTCATGAGATGTCCTGTTCCAACATGTCACCTAACAGCATATTGCAAAAGATGTTCATAAAAAAATTCTGTGACAGTTCATACCACATGTTCTCAGATCTGTGTTTGAGGCGTTAATGTGTTTTGATCTGCAAGTCCCAGATGCTTCCAAAGTGGATTTCAAAAGCAGACGTCTTGTATCAAACGCAAAGAAAGTGACAGTTCCCTTTGCAAATTTGACTCCATTACTGTAGGCTCCTATTTGAAGTTTACTGGTTCAGTTTATGAAATTTCTTTTCATGTGCCAGGTTTTTCATTAACCTGTTTGGTACACTGCCTACAAAGAATACATGAGAAAACATATGTATTATATAAGTGCATCAGAGAAGCTGTAATTTCTTACTCCTCTGAGATATCATTGTAATAATATGTTGGCTATCAACTTTATATATTTATTGGCAAAATGTTTCAACACCTATAAAAATCACTTTTTATCTTTATTTGTGCAGCCAACCTTATGCAGTGTGATGCAAATCCTTATTTCCAGGTATAACTGCTATTCTGGCCCACAAAGCAGATGACTAAGCCACAGTGCTTTTTCAGTAGAAGTACCTATAGTTTTAGTCTAACACAAGTGGAACAGACATACCTGTGTATAACAGAATAGTTACTGAGAAGAGCATAAAGTGAGTTACAACAGTATCATGAACAATAACTTCACCTTTACTAATGACACTGTTGTGGGAATGGAAGGAATGCTGTCTTTCACAGATGACATAAAGATCAGCAGAGAGAGAGAATGCTGCAGTATTGAAGTAAAAGTAAAAGTCTTCTCTTAAACCATAAAGCAGATTTTAGGAAGCAAAGAGACATCAATTGTTAAATTATAAGTACTTCTACACCTTAGTAATATGATACCTTTTACTGAGCCAAAACAGATTTTACAGCACATCCTGCTAAAGATTCAAGAGTATAATAACACTTCCTCTGGAACAAACAAGGCAGTAAGCTGCTATAACAATAGCACTTCCTCTGGAGCAAACAAGGCAGTATGTTGCTATAACAATAGCACTTCCTCTGGAACAAACCAGGCAGTAAGCTGCTATAACAATAGCACTTCCTCTGGAGCAAAACAATAGTAATTCCTCTAGAGCAAATAAGGCAGTAAGCTGCTATAACAATAGCACTATCTCTACAGCAAACAAGGCATTAAGCACTATGACAATAGCACTTCCTCTGGAGCAAACAAGGCAGTAAGCCACTATAACAATAGCACTTTGTCTGGAGCAAATAAGGCAGTAAGCCGCTATAACAATAGCACCTCCTCTGGAGCAAACAAGGCAGTAAGCCACGATAACAATAGCACAATCTCTGGAGCAAACAAGGCATTAAGCACTATAACAATAACACATCCTCTGGAGCAATCAAGGTAGTAAGCCACTATAACAATAGCACTTCCTCTGGAGCAAACAAGGCAGTAAGCCGCTTTAACAATAGCACTTCCTCTGGAACAAACCAGGCAGTAAGCTGCTATAACAATAGCACTTCCTCTGGAGCAAAACAATAGTAATTCCTCTAGAGCAAATAAGGCAGTAAGCTGCTACAACAATAGCACTATCTCTACAGCAAACAAGGCATTAAGCACTATGACAATAGCACTTCCTCTGGAGCAAACAAGGCAGTAAGCCACTATAACAATAGCACTTCCTCTGGATCAAACAAGGCAGTAAGCCGCTATAAGAATAGCACTTTGTCTGGAGCAAATAAGGCAGTAAGCTGCTATAACAATAGCACCTCCTCTGGAGCAAACAAGGCAGTAAGCCGCTATAACAATAGCACAATCTCTGGAGCAAACAAGGCATTAAGCACTAAAACAATAACACATCCTCTGGAGCAATCAAGGTAGTAAGCCACTATAACAATAGCACTTCCTCTGGAGCAAACAAGGCAGTAAGCCGCTATAACAATAGCAGTTCCTCTGGAGCAAACAAGGCAGTAAGCTGTTAGAACAATAGCACTTCCTCTGGAGCAAACAAGGCAGTAAAGCCACTATAATAATAGCACTTCCCCTGGAGCAAACAAGGCAATAAGTTGCTATAACAATAGCACTTCCTCTGGAGCAAACAGGGCAGTAAGTTTGGTATCTACTTCTCTGAAGTACAGGCTAACACAGAAGGTCTTTGGCTAACAAAGTTTGCAGATGACTGCAAACTAGGAGCCATAATCGAAACTCCTAACGATTTGGACATCCTACAAAAGGGCCTCACTGAGACAGATGCCTGGTGTCAAAGCCATGGCCTCAAGCTCAATGCCAAAAAGTGCATTGTCATCCCCTTTGGTAAAAACTCCGTACCCATTAACTACAACATAGGCGGTAGTATACTTAACACCAAAAGTGTGATAAGAGACCTTGGGACTCAGGTGAACAGTAGTCTCTCCTTTAATAATCACATCGCCACAGTAGTCAGGAAATCCTTCTATGTGGCACACCTCATCACAAATGGTTTCTCATCCAGAAAAAAAGAGGTCATTGTTCCCCTCTACTCATCTCTCATTAGACCCATTATAGAGTACAATGCCCCTTTTGGTATGTACCTCACAAGACATCTACAACAACTGGAAAGGCTGCAGAATTACCTCACAAAGAGGTTTACTGGCCTCAAACAGATGCCCTATGCAGACCATCTCAAAAAACTCCAGCTTTACTCTGTCGCATATCGCCTTCTCAGAGGTGATCTCTGCTTAACATACAAAACTATGTCAAACCCAGAGCTGTTGGACATGCTCCACTTAAAGAAATCCCAATCCTTCCGAGCTACATGCTCTAGGGACCTAAACCTTGTCACCACAATAAACAGAACATGTTGGATGGATAGATTCCTGTCCCTGAGACTTCCCATACTCTGGAATAAACTACCTATCTATATCAAACAAAGCTCCTCATTAGCACTCTTCAAGAAAAATCTTGATGATTGGATGGGAAATAGGAAATTCACCCTGGGGATCACCTCTGTGGCTCTGCTCGACAGTGGCACAGGAAAATAATTTTCTTGGGTGGCAAAAGCCAGGGTACCTTTTTGGCTGGGCTTGTATAGGCCCCGGGGCCAATAGCCTAGTACCTACCTATGAACGTACCTATGACAATAGCACTTCCAATGGAGCAAACAAGTTAGCAAGTTGCTATAACAATAGCACTTCCTCTGGAGCAAACAAGTTAGTAAGTTGCTATAACCACATATAGGGCTGGAATACACATGTGCATAGAAAGGAAGAAGAGACTACATAATTTCTACTTCAATAGTCGAAAGTTTTGTGTGTGTGTGTGTGTGTGTGTGTGTGTGTGTGTGTGTGTGTGTGTGTGTGTGTGTGTGTGTGTGTGCGTGTGTGCGTGTGTGGGTGTGTATGTGTGTGTGTGTGTGTGTGTGTGTGTGTGTGTGTGTGTGTGTGTGTGTGTGTGTGTGTGTGTGTGTGTGTGTGTGTGTGTGTGTGTGTGTGTGTGTGTGTGTGTGCGTGTGTGTGTGTGTGTGTGTGTATGTGTGTGTGTGTGTGTGTGTGTGTGTGTGTGTGTGTGTGTGTGTGTGTGTGTGTGTGTGTGTGTGTGTATTTGTCTGCATCCATGTGTCTCCATGAATGTGTGCGTGTGTTTGTGTGTGTATGTGTGTGTGTGTGTGTGTGTGTGTGTGCAGCCATTATGGAAGCAAAGCCAACATACACTGCATTAGTACATTATATGCAAATCTACGTAGTCAATGATAGAATTCTTATGCATATTGTCCATGAACTGTGTTCTTTAAATAACTTTTATTACATTTTCAAAACAAAGAGATAGGAAGGAAAATGTATTCAGCAACTTTACAATATGTACACACAAGCTATCAGGTATATTAATGATGTTAGATAATCACCTAGCATTCAATGTCTCAAAAACCAAACTATTGTTACTTACCCCTGCTAAAACAACCATTATTGAAACAAAGTCATTCTCCATCAAAAGCCAAAACAACATATCTCTCGAATTAGTATCTGAGGCCAAACACCTAGGTGTCCACATTGATGACCATCTCAAATTCAACTCCCACCTACAAATAAATATAAAAAACCCACCAGAAACTCGGTATGCTTTACCACCACAGTCGCTACCTCACTCCTTCTACTAAGTGCATTCTCTCTACCACATTCTCATACCTTTGCTTCTTTATGGTTCTGCACTCCTAACAAACCTACAATCCTCTCTTAAGACAAAATTCTCCTCTTGCTATTATAAAATTGTCAAGTTTGCCACTAGCCACAAGTCTTCTACCCATCACTGTGTAGTCCTTCATAAATTAAATTGGTTAGAGCTCCCCATTTATCTCACCTATATTCAACTTATTCATGCACACAAACTCATTATCAGCCCCTCCCTCTGTCCCTCCCTATCCCCTGTCTTTAAAATGCACCTCCCTGATAAACTCATATGATCTAATAGTCAAAACCTAATTCAGTTGTTTAAACCTACCCGTTCCCCCAGGCAAAAATCTCCTATTCTTCACACTTGGATGTCAATGGAACTCCCTACCACCATCCATCTGTACCACCAGAAACCTCTCTTCCTTTAAAAACTCACTTCACTTGCACCTTATATCTCAGTGGGAATGCTCCTGCTCCCACCCCACATAACCGCTTCTCCTCTCTTCACCTCTGACTTCTCTTATTTCATATATGGTTTAGCAGGAGCCAATCCATGTGTATATAACTACTCTACATTTACAATGTTGACTTTTTATCTCAGAAATTGTTTCTTTAAATGCAATGATTTTATTCTGTACTTAATGTAACCAAAACTTTGAGTGTCATTTTTGTTTCAGAAACTGTATGTTTAAATGCAATGTTTTTACTAGTACTTTTTTACTTTCTCTAACAAAAGCTTTTATTTTAATTTTTTTGTAATTTTTGTTTGTTTTTGGAGCTTTTCTCCCCAGGACTCCATTGAAAAGGGTTCTTCTTGGCCCAGTGGACTATCCTGGTAAACCAACTGAAAATAAATAAAATAAAATAAATAAATAAAAATATACATATTTTCATAAGGCCATCGGTATCTTTTATCTTCCACATACATAGTTATCAAAACTGAACATTATTCATCCAATACAATCTAAATCTCCTTAGTTTTGTTTAAATTCTAATAAAAAATTCATAGATACCCAGCATATTATTTCAGTTTCTGTGAAATTCAGTCTGTAATAATGTTTAACTGTTCTATTCGATTTCAAATACTCCAAGTGCAAACTCCCCACCTTTACTCAATAAATAATTCACTATTCCTTTTCTATGACTGCTTTTGGTAGAAATGCCAGTAGCAATCCAACCTGCTATATGTGTCTCTACAATGAGTACCAATGCTTCCCATGACCAAGTTTGATATTATTAAATATCTCATCCACCCTTGTGTTGCCTACATTCATTTTTATTGTGTTCTCTTACACTTCCAAAACATATTGATCATTCTTGTGTTTTCAGCTCAATATCTCCAATATTTCAAATTAATATTTCCTCTATCCCATGCTACTTTATTGGGTGTGTTATTCCACAAATGAAGGATACTCATTTCCTGATGCCACATATATTATGGTAATTTCCTAAGATAAAAGACATTTTCCAGTCTAAGTTTCCAATTGTCTTATTTCCTCATTAATATTTTACAGAGTAATCCAGGCACACTCGCATCCCTTTTAGTGCTTCTATACTGTTTGAGCTTTTTGTATATTAAGCTGCTCCAACATCTATTAATGTTTATCCACCTTCTCCAAGTAGCTTGCCTGCCTTCCTTCCTTTGTACCATGTTTGAGCAGTCAACATACATCTTCATTAACATAATAAAAGTGACGATATGTTGACCATACCTCTCAACCTCTTAGAGTAAGAAATCTGGACAAAGCCATACAAAATGGTGGAAATAATACCCAAAAATAGGGACGCATCTTAAATATTTTTTTACAAACTTAGAAAGTCGATAGAATAACAGCTTTTGTATTAAAATACATTTTCTGAAGGTTATGAAGTCTGAAACTCAAATGTCTGTCATTATTTTCTGACTTCAATCCTCTATGATTAGCCAGAAAACCATGATTGTATGAGAAATAAACTAAAAATATGAGGCAAAAATCTGGACAGCTGAGAGATATGATGTTGACCACTAATTTGAAAACAGTTCCATATTTCCTGGGGATGAAGGACTCTTCCCACTTGACCAGTCTTTTTTCCTTAGTTTCCTTAACTACTTCCATGTATATATGCCTGCTTCTTCCCATTTTATCTACTCATGACTCAGAATTCTGTCTTTAACATCTGCCTGATCAGATACAAGGCAATCAATCAACAGCACTATTAGTAACAATCAAAAATAAAAATTCTCTGAATCTTTAAGGTAACTTTTTTTTTTTTTTGCAGCAGGCAAACTCCACTACATCACCCATGTAGACATCCCCCATACTTCCCAAAGTTAAATAAACCTATTCTGTGATCATGCAACAGCGGAGAAAAAGAAAACTGCACTGTCAGTGAAAGTTGTTTTGCTGATTATTCTTTGATCAATCAACATGCAATAATAGTGGTACCACTCTAATGACAGGTACCAACCTTTTTCCCATGTCCTTGTGTAGACAGGTACTTTCCAATGCATTACTCCTAATTGCTTAATTCCTACCTCCCAGTTTTCCCTAAATGTCAGCTATAAAGTCTACTTGTAGAGAAGCGCAGACTTTTCTCACCATAATCCTGCATCTTTGCTCTGTGCAACTTAATTATGTGTGTGATATTTAATGCCATGACCTTTGAAGGAAAATGTATCAAACCCAGTCCACCTTGGAGGATTAGGTTAGAAATTCCTGTCTTGCTTCACCAACATATTCTTCAAGCAGGATCTGAATCTTATCCAACAAAGGATGATCTAGCTGTACTGGCATATGTTTTATGACATGCATAATTTGAAGATGAATCATAATATTGGTAGCATTTATTTTGCAATCCAGAGTTTATATCCTAGAACCATCCTTATATAAGAGTTTATTTATATGCTTAGAAAGATTCTTAAAGTTTCTTGTAACCATCTCTTCATATGCATAGCACACTTTCAAACTTAGGTAGATGAGAAACTGTACCTCCTGTATTTCAGCACCTGCTACATGTCCTTTTCCTTCTACCACCCTGACTAACACTGATTTATTACATTTCAGTTCCAATCCTGACACTTTTTTAAATCTGTTAAATATATCCCTCACGTTTAGTAAAGCATTACCTATTACCTATGATTTCAATCATTAAAATGTAATCGTCAGCATAAAGCTGAAAAAAGGTCTTATCCCCCATTCTTATATTCTGTTGAAATGTCCCATAAACTCAAAGACAGCTCTTCAATTACAATTCTGGTGATAAAGGGCATCACTGCCTAGCTCCTCTGGAGATTATTTTTCTTTTGTAGATATTCCTTCACTTAGTCAAACATCAAAGGTGAGTTTATCATACATCATCTTAATCCACTGAATGAAAGTATCCTCAAAAAATCTTCTCAATAATACTTCAAAGAGAAAGCCCAAGTGTACATTATCAAAAGCTTTTTTAATATCAGATAATACTACCCCAGGGTAAGAGTCTATATCATGATGTCGAAGGATAAAAAGAGTGAATACTCTTTTATCAAACACTAAAAACCAAAAGGAGTAAATGTTGAACACACAGAACAGCGATTTTTTTTTTCCCAGGAAAAAAATCGCTGCTCTGTAAAAAAAAAACGAAACAAAACAAAACCAAAAAAAAAAAAAACAATAAAAACAAAAAAAAAACAAATCCAAACACAAAATAAAGTGAGGGTTCGCCCCCACATCCCCTGATGTGGGGGCTGTACCCCCCACACCCCCTACTTAAATATACCAACTCCAAGATCACACCACAGTGGAGGAAATGGCAAAGTCCCAAAAAATGGCCCAGTGATTTTTTTTCCTGGGAAAACAAATCGCTGTTCCATGTGTTCAGCATTCAGTGCTTTCGACTTTTAGTGTTCGATAAAAGAGTATTCGTTCTTTTTAACATTCGACTTCATAATATAGACCTCCAGTGTAATGATATTCTACTAGATGGTTTTTAAGAAAACCAGCCAAATCCAATCAGTTATCAGTACTCTGCCTGTCCTTAATAAACATGTTTTGCTCTGTCTTTAAAATCTTGGGCAAGACCCCATCCAATCTTTTTGCCAGGATTATTGTCAACAGTTTTTATGTCCAAATTCAGGAATAAAATTAGCTTAAAATTAGCCTGATCTGTTTTAGCTCCCGTCCCCTTCTGAATCAGAATAACTCCACCGTGCTTCATGCTATCTGGAATTGTTTTCATCCTCCAGATTTGATTAAAATTGTATAATAAGACATGTGCAACTTTTTTTATATCCCCACTTATAAAATTCAGGGGGAATCCATCTGTTCCTGATACTTTTCTTCTCTTTATGTTTGGTATAGCTATGAAGATGTCCTGTAATATAACAACAGCATTTAACTTCAACTTGTTCACTTTGACTACTGCCTTTCTTTCAATGTATATTCCCTCAAGTGTCTAGTATATTTCCTTAAACTTTAGTATAAAGGCCTCCCTTATTTGATTGGGTGTATCTACCGGCTCTCCATCTTTATCTGTTATGCTGTTCACTACCTACTGTCTATGTTTCTCTTTGCATGCCCAGGCTATATTCTTTGCACCTGTCTCTCCTCCAGTTAAACCAAACCCATCTCCATTCCATGCACATGATCTATCTTGCTTTATACAACTACTGATAAAGTATGATCTAAAATGTATTGGTCTAACTTTGTAATCTGCTTACTCTAGCCTCATCTTCCTTGCCTATGAGAAAATAATCCAGACTACTGCCCAGAACTTCATCCTCTCTAGAAAAGGAGGATGCTATTTTTTTACCTTGGGTCTCTTTACACATATCTATTAAATTCTGCTCTTTCATTTTTCCCTTTAACCACTCCTGGACCCTAACATTATATTTCTACTTCCCACACACCCTGTCCTGTTCTGGAACCATGTTTGTTACATTGTCTGTTTAATTACTCTGAAAGCATTACATTGCATCTTTAAATACTCCAAAAACTTGGATTTGTATGTTGTTAGGCTTTTTGAAATCCCACCCAGTATCTTATCTTCCTAGGAGTTCAATATCCCCCAAAACAAAAAGGGAAAAACAGCAGCAAAGTCTAGCTTCTGTTAGTATTCACCTTAACATCTCTCCCTTGTACATTTTAATCTAAAACAAACTAATAGATTGCAGCATTTACTTCTCTAGTTAAAACAGATGCTTCAGCACATCTGCGTTTATTGTGATTTAGTTTGCCATTATGTAACAGGATAACTGACTTGTACTAGATTAGTTCTGACTTCTGGCTTGCATCAACATTGGTTTTAGGTGTGTCATTTATAAAGTAACACATTTTGTCATGAGACATGAACATTGAATGTTTTCAATCTGTTTCAAGTGGCTTGTATGAATGTTAAAGAATGTAGTATTTTGTTTAATAATGGTTCTGGTCAGGATGGTATACAGTGTTGCATTAATCTTGCTCAAGTGACTTGACATGCCCTTAACAAATAGGTTTACAATCAAAATCTTGAAAATCAGTTGAACGTCCTGCTCCTGTGCGAACATGGTAGGAGCGACAATCGGTATGTCGACAGTCAGATGAATGGCAGTTCAGAAGATCGTCAGTAGGGCAGAGAAATGCAGCATGTCTGTAAATGGCAACTGTCGACATTAAGATCGAAAACAGACTGTTGATGATACCCGTCAATCATCTGACCTCATTAATATTCATGAGGCAATGAAATGCATCAAGGATATCAACATTCGGGGTTTTGAATTCCGCAATTTTGATAGTAAACCTTAGAAATAGATGGGTTATACTTTTATATATTTTTTTATACTTTTCTAATTTTGACAGACACACATACCTCTCAACTGCCCAGATTTTCACAGAATGTCCAGAATTTTTCCTCATGTCTTTGGTCTGTTCCTCATAAAATGTGTGATTTTCAGGTAAATCATTGAGGGTTAAAGTCATTAAATAATGACAGACAATTGTGATTCACTCTTCATACCCTTCAGAAAATTCATTCTAATGCAATACCTGTTATTCTTTAAAACTTTCTAAGTATATAAGAGCAATATTTAAAAACGGTCCCTATTTTAAGGCCTTTGCCCCCTTTCCAAATTATTTTTGGTTTTGTCCAGATTTCTTATGCTAAGAAGTTGAGAGGTATGCAGACACGTTCAGTTCAGGATTTAAACTGTTACATATCTGTCTGTAGAGCTTTAATGATGGCTTAATTTTTGTTACTTCACCATATGTTTTGTAAGCATAATATATATTAACTTGGCCTTCTGGCTATGATCAGGATATATATCTTTATTTGTACCGATTTTCATTTTGCTAATCTTGACATAAAGGTGACGTCATCATCACTATTATGTTAGACAAACTATTTTTGTAGACTATTTTAGAGAGCTTTAGTAAAAGGATCATTGTACATTCAATAGTCATTGAGATGAGTACCTGCATTGGTTTTAACGGATTATTTGTATATCTGTTGCAATGAAATTCCTTTTTTTTTTCAAATGGCACTTAATTTTGCCAGGGCTTTTGTCAGTTTTGTCCTATATTACTGCTGGGCTTATTTGTTTTTTTTTTTTATCCTTTTTTCCGAAGTAATTCTTTCTCAGTCTTCAGTCATCACCATCATATTTGGATGTCTACAATGCATTTCCTAATTTTCTTATTTTACACCTGAGAAAAATATCCTGAAAAGATGGGACACCAGTACAGGCAGTCTCAAATGCTGATTTTTTTGTATCCTGTTGCTAAACTAGTATTTTATACTTTAATTTAAGCATGTATTGACTTTTAAGACTTTTGGTTTGTCAGTTATTCCATGTGAAATAGTGCAATATGACTTAGCAAGGTAAAGATAAATATCATGTCTTTGTCAGTCCTTCAGAGAAAACACAACTTGTCTCGTTTTTACATATTTCAACAATATCTGCCTTAACAGTTTACATTTAGTAAACAGACATTTAAAGAAACATTGCTTTAAAAAAGCATTCTAAATAATTTCACTAGTCAAGTCCTTTGGCTCATGTTTTTAGAGTTCAAAATAAAATTACTTTCTTTCGAGCTGAGGCATTGCTTTAGGTCAAGCCGTTAAATCTAGAGGATATTGTCAAAAATTTTAAATCTTTACAATACAGAATGGTGATTTCTAATATCTCCCAAAACTTCACAACTCATCCAGCCCAGGGATGCCTGTCATTCTCTCCCAAAGGTATGAATGGCCAGACTGGGTGTAGGTAAAGGAGTTATTGAGCAGGTCCAAAGAAAGAGGGGGTGGGGTAAAATATAACCTCTTGGTGACTAATAATATAGAATATTACGCACTGATGGTACTGTTTTCACTGTCACCAGACACTCCCCCTCCCCCCAGAAAAGCAGGAAGTAGCAGTGTTTTTAACTACTAGATGCTGTTACTACACAAGTACTGCTGTGATCTCAGTTTTGCTGTTTACAAACTCTGATATTATTTGCAGCGTGTTTTGGTCTTTTATGATCTGTCGCACATTTCTGTGTAATTTCCCCCAGTTATGAGTAGGAATCATGACTGCATTCACATTGCATGCATTTGCATGTCATTATGTTTTCATTTCCATGCCTGCTTTCACTTGGATATCATTATTTTTGTCACATAAATATATTCTCAGCAATGTGCTTCTGTTCACCGCACCATAGCACAACAAACCTCTATGAATCAGTACTAGTCTGCAGGTGGCCATTTGCCACACAGCTTTCTACTGCAGAGAACACAACTTATCTGTAAG
>NC_056731.1:1390984336-1390989336 GCF_019279795.1 Protopterus annectens
CCCTTTTAGGGTTTAGTTTACTATGCCTCTGTCTAGTAGTGACACAGAGATGACCCCCGGGGTAAACCATCGATCTCCCATCCACTCGTCGAGATTTCTCTTGAATAGAGTCAGTGAGGGGCTCTGCCTAACATGGACTGGGATTCTGTTCCAGAGTGTAGGGAGCCTCTGGGTTATGAATCTGTCCCTCCAGCACGTCCTATTTATTTCTGTGTTGAGGTTTAAGTCACTTGTTCTCGTGGCTCTGATAGATTTGGATTTTCTGAGGTGGAGCATGTCCATTAATTCAGGATTGGACATGGCCTTGTACGTCAGGCACAGATCACCTCTGAGTAGGAGGTATGCGACTGAATAGAGCTGGAGTTTTTTCAGTCGGGCAGCATATGACATATGTTTAAGACCCTTTATCCTCTTGGTGAGGAACTTTTGGGGTCTTTCCAACTGCTGCAGGTGTCGGGTGAGATACATCCCAAATGGGGCATTGTACTCAATCATTGGCCTGATAAGAGAAGAGTACAGGGGCACAATGACCTCTCTTGATCTAGATGTGAAACCCTTCATGATAAGGTGGGCAATATAGAAGGTCTTCCTAACCACTTTGGCAATGTGAGTGTCAAATGAGAGGTTACTGTCAACCTGGGTCCCTAGGTCCCTGATTACCTCTTCCGTACTTAATGGATTACCGCCTATGTGGTAATTTGTCGGTACCTTGTTTTTCCCAAAGGGTATGACTATACATTTTTTGGCGTTCAGCTTAAGGCCATGGCTCTGGCACCAATTATCCGTTTCTATGAGGCCTCTCTGAAGGATGTTTGTGTCCGCTGGAGTATCAATTATGGTGCCCAGTTTGCAGTCATCTGCGAACTTTGTCAGCCACAATCCTCCTATGTTTGCCTGTACCTCGGAAAAATAAATGCTGAACAAGAGGGGTCCCAGGACTGAGCCCTGTGGGACATCGCTTGTGACTGGCTTAGAGTCTGACATAGCTCCAGCAACTCTGACCCTGTGGGTTCTGTCCTTGAGCCAGTTTGCAACCCATCTTGTGACATATGGGTTTACATTTAAGCTGGTGAGTTTGTCTATGATGCCCGAGTGGGGTATTGTGTCAAAGGCTTTTGCAAGGTCAAGGTAGGCTGTGTGAACTGCCTTACCCTCATCAATGGCCTTAGTGACTGTTTCAAAAAAGTCGACCAAGTTCAAAAGGCAGGATCTGCCCTTGACAAAGCCAAATTGGGTAGGATCCAATGTCTGTAGGTCCCCAATGTCTTTGTTTATGAATTCCATAATGATCCTCTCCATAGCTTTGCAGACCAGGCTTGTCAAGCTTATGGGGCGGTAATTTCCAGGGTCCATAGAAGCAACGCCTTTGTGAAGTGGGACCACTTTTGCCGTACGCCACTCTTTGGGTACGTATCCTGTAGTAAGGCTAAGATTAAACAGCAGCCTTATGTGTGGGTTTAGTTCCTCTTGGAGTTCATGTAGTACACAGCCCTGGACACCATCCCGTCCCATTGATGCTGTGTTTTTAGCTTTAGAGAGGGCGGCTCTCACCTGGGCATCTGAGATGTTAGGGAGGCTACACTCTGCTGGGATAGTTATTTCTCCTTTTGGGGGAGGGGGGAGGAGAAATTTGCACTGAACCTGTCTGCCAGAATGTTGGCAATGTCAGTGGGTTCAGTGTATTTTGTGTCATTTTGGACTAACTCTGAGCATATCTGGGAGTTTCCACCCAGGTTTCTAACATAGCTAAAGAAGGCCTTGTGATTGTCTTTTGTGTCTTTTGCGATTTTTCTCTCAAAGTTGGCCTTGGATGATTTTATGAGTGATCGTAGTTTTTTGCTAGTACTGATCAGAGATGCCTTCCCTTTTAGGGATTTTGCTCTGTCATGTAGTAGCTTCCTCCTCCTGTTGTAAAGTTTGTTTATGGCTGGGGCCCACCAGACCGGGCGCCTACCTTTGGGGGAATGGGTCTTGGTTTTATTTGGGATTGCATGATCCATGCATTCTTGAAGGTGCCCATAGAAGGCATTTGCAAAGGATTCAGCAGTGTGGGTTGTGGTTTCCACTTGCCCAGGGGCCTTGAAGGATACCACTTCAGTCTTAAGAAGTGTGAAGTTTGCTTTTGAGAAGTTCTTCACTGTGGTCTTTTGTGCGGGGGGTGGGGGCGGGATGTGGATTTCCAGTCAGATTAATTTATAGTCTGATCTTACCAAAGAGGGATATACTTCCGGTGTGGAGCATTTTGTCCCCATGTTTGTGATGATCAGGTCTAGTATATTGTCTCCTCTTGTGGGAATGGTGACTAGTTGTTCCATTGCATTTGAGTTTATGAATTCTAGGAACCTTTGGGCTAGGGTGTTGGGGCTTGAGTAATGCTCCCAGTCTATGTTTGGGTAGTTGAAGTCTCCCAAAATGATGGTATTTGGAGAGACATTCATACTCTCCAGTGTCTTCAGGAAGGCTGTGTGGGGTTCCTGAGTTTGAGAGGGTGGTCTGTAGCATGCTACAAACTGTAAGGCAGTTTTGCCTATGGTTAGTTGCACCTGGATAGTCTCTGATGCTTCGTGCGTTGCCACTAACCTGGAGGTGTGGGTATCTTTGATGAAAATGGATACTCCCCCTCCTTTTGTGGTTCGGTCCAAGTTTTGGGGCCGGAAAGCATGATATGAGGTAAAACCTGATAGTGCTGGGGTGCTCTCAGGAGCCTTGAACCAGGTTTCAGTCACTGCACAGACATCAATGTTCTCCATACTGAGGAGGGCTTCGAGGGCGTGCATCTTGAGGTATAGACTTCTGGCATTGAGCAGCATTACCCTTAGTTTTTTTCCACTTGTGTTTTCTAGGGAGGTAGGTTTGTCATTTGAACCTTGCCTAAAAAAGGCACTATGGGGGTGGCAAGAGCCTTGGCCAATATCCGGAAGCCCAGGGGTGACAGGTGCAAGCCATCCCTTGCGAAGCAGCGTGGCTTGTCAAGCATGTCATCCCAAGCAGACAGTCATTGGATCCCCTTAGAATGACACCAGTAATTAAGCCAATTGTTAAAACTGATCATTTTGTCTTTGTACTGTGGCATCATTCTTGGTGAGGGTAAGATGCTGCTCAGGGTCAGGGTCATACCGGCCTGGGCTACATAATCAGAGAGCTCCTCTATGTCTCTTTTCATGTAGTCCAGGGAGGTACGTCTCAGGTCGTTCACACCGGCATGTACAATGACTGAGTCATATTTGTACTTGCTGTGGAGTGACCTGAGTGCTTGTGTTATGTGGCGGATTCTAGCTCCCGACAGGCAGCTTACTGTGACCCTTTCCTTGTTCAGTCTGGTGAGCGGGACGTCAGTGTGTCTGACTATGGAGTCACCTATTACGAGTGTGTCTGGCATGTTGATTGGCCTTAAGGGCTGTGACTGTTTAGCACACTGACTTTGTGAACTATGTGTTGCATGTGCTATGTCTTGAGGTGGTGGTTGCTTGGGTGTCTGCTTTGGAGGCCTCTGTTGTTTTGGTAGATTTTTAATCAGCGCCTCCGAGTATGTTTTTGTGTGTTTATGTGTTTGGTTTGCTGTTGTGATAGTTCTATGTGAGACTGGGTTTGTGGTGTGCGCGGTTACCTTCTCCTGACTGGTTTTGCCAGTTCTGAATTGAGAGAGCTCAGCCTCCAGTTTGGCTATATAGTTGCATCTCTCGCATATATTTGTATTTGTTGGGAGGAGGAGAGGGTTGTCTGTGTACATGAGGCAATTGTAACATTGCCTCAAGATTCCCAGATTCACCAGCTGAACAGGAGAGGATGCCAGCAACTGACCCTTTGACATGCTAGAAATAGTGAAAAAGATTGCTGTGTAACTGAGTCAGAAAGGACCTATAGGGAGATACAAGTAAAGGAATAAACATAACTAACAAATACAATACTACTCCTTTGATAACAAGGATAAGAATGCGTTGTTTATTTTATTTTTATTTGCAGTTTGCAGTTTGTTAACTGGGAGAGTCCATTGAGCCAAAAATGAGCCCTTTTTCTATGGAGGCCCGGGGAGAAAAGCTCCATGTACAGACATATGAAGCACAGCAACAATTAATATAATTAATACAATCAATAGAAACAAAAACAAAAATCAGTACAAAGTCAATAGTCATTACTGTGAGGTAATATAGAATTTATACAAAGTGAATATAAAGCAGGATCGTCAGAAGTTGTAGAGTGTGTTAGAAATTTCTCATCTGTTGTTGTTGTCTAATATTTACAAAATCAAGTTTATGTATTATAAGCAGTGTTGCAATATCCTTATAGTTCACAAAGATAATAGGTTCAGAACAACCTGAGGTGGTGAGAATTCAATTTTGGGAGGATTAGAAATACATATGGGGGGAGTAGATGAGGAGATTAGGAGGGATGGGAGCAGGACCAATCCCATGTAGAGGAGAGATGAGTGTGGAGTAGAGTCATGAAAGAGGAGAGGTTCTGGGTGGTTCAGATATGGGGTAGAAGTGAATTCTATTTACGTGCTAGGGAAAAAGACAGTAGATGTTGCCCAGGAGTGCATATGGGTTTGTGAACCTCGAGGAGATTCTGATTGTTGGACCTAAGGGATCGGTCAGGGTGATGCAAGGTAAGGATGGATGAGAGAGAGGGGCATAGTGTAGGATTAAAGATAAGTTTGTGAACAGTCGGAAGCTGAATGTATAGGAGATAGTTGGGGAGTTCCAGCCAATTCGGGTACTGTAAGGCAACGCAATGGTATGAGAAGGATTTGGAACTGGTGGCAAACTTGGCGATTTTATTGTAACATGATGCCAGTTTAGCCTTAAGTGTGGCTTGTAGATTGGTAAGGATAGGAGGACCGTAGATGAGGGAGGAAAGGATAATTTTTGGAGAAGTAGGTATTTCATACGGTTGTGAAGTAAGTGGAGTTTTCCACAGTTATTTATAAGTTTGATTATCAATTATAAGGTGATTTTGTGCTACTTGGGGCCAGAGGAAGTTCTGTAACCCCCCAACTGCAT
>NC_056731.1:1390994336-1391054336 GCF_019279795.1 Protopterus annectens
GATAGTTTTAAGACATTTAATATTTAATTTAATGTCATGCAATTTGTAAATCACTCAGTTTTTGAAGTATTAAGTACATATGGAAATATTGCTTATTTTTATAATTACTAACAAGCAACTAGCAATATTTCCATTTTAGTGTGATATAAAGTAGAACTGACAATGACTTATTTTGTCTCACATTGGTGTTTCATACCTTACACCTCAATAACATCTCAGTTGTGAAAATATGAACATAAATTTGAAAATATGAATAATAAGTGGCAAATAAAGATTAATTTCTACACTGCAAGACATCCCAGACTTACAATCTCAGTGTGATTTTCTTAATAACTCCTCACTCTTTATAATGTTGCCTATTTATTAGCTGGCAAGTCACTTAGTTAAAGAAGCCATATCAATAAATGTTCTGGATGCCATACTGCTGTATGGATGTAAATTGGAAGTATACAAAAAAGTGTTTTAGGCTTCAGTGAGTTAAATGTGATTTTTTTTTTTGGATTTCACTTTTCAGTTCCAGGGAAGCCCAGTGGGTGTAGCAGATAGTGTTGTTGCCTCACAGCAAGAGGTTTTCTGGTTTGATTTGATTCACAGCTGTGGTGCCTTATGCACAGAGTCTACATGTCCTCTCTGTGTTCTCTTTGGTTTCATCCAGGTGCTTTGTTTTCCTTCCACATTCCAAAGATATGCAGAAAGGGGTTTGGATAATCTATATTGGCCATAGGTGAGTATGTGGTGTGACTGAATTACTGCAGCAGGGCTAGCCATCCTGCGGTGTGAACCTTGGCTCTAGATGATTGTCACTGTTGAATTAACACCCACACCCCATGTGCAAAAATGGGAAAAAGGGTATTAGGGATGGATGAATGGACTTTTCAGTTTCATTAATACAGAGCATGAAATTCCTTTATCCAAAAGTACACTTTGTGCTGACAGTATCTTACGTAAACTCAAAATCTACTTTGCAGTGAATGAGTTAGGTAATGATATTAACTAGGACAGGCTGGAACTCATGATAAAAAGAAAAATAAATACCATAGAGAAGCTTATGCTGTGAAATATCTACATACCAAGAACTGAATTGCATAGCGCCAGACATTATACATTCTGGCTGGCAACATAGTTAAGAATACAGAAGAATTCTTCTTTTTAATGGCATCATACAAGCAACACGTGTATCCCCATCCACCTTACAACATCTGAAGTTTAAGTCTCCATCATTTGGACAATTTGTCAGAACAGCTTACTTTGGAAAGCCTTTCTTCCTCCTATCCCACCAGAACTGTAAAATAATTGCACTGTCTAGGTCAGCCACTAAGCCAAGTCTAGAATGCAAAATATATTCTGCTTCTGTCTAAGGTGGTTCTTCTCCCACTTCCTCCCCTTAAAATATTATAAATAACAGCTTATGTTTAGGTTAATTCCCATCACTTCATCCCCCGAGAAAAATTATAAATAACTGTTTCTTCTGTAGTAGTACTCCGACAACCTCCCTAATAATAATATATGTAACTGCTTCAATCTGATCTAGGGCCCTTCCTGCAAATTTTATGTAATATTATTCATCAATGTTTTATTTTCAGGTAGAATCCTTCATAAAACTTCTTTTGTACTACTATACATAACTCCTTCAGTCTAGGTTAATACCCCTCCTGCACCCTCCATGTAATATTATGCGTAACTGTTTCAGTCTCTGGTAGAACTACTCCTGCAACTTCCCTGTAATAATATATGTAACTGCTTCATTCAGAGGTAATGACACTCCTCAACCTTCTTTGTAGTATTTACCTCATTGCCACTTGTGTAGCTAAGGTAAGGCAAGAGGGGCAACTACACTGGGTGGAATGTGATGCAGGGGTTTTGATCAGCTGATCTTAATCTCTGATGCAATACTGACTTTTAAAAGTTGGTATTGCATTTGCGGTAAAACCTGAGCACAGAAGTGCTCTGAGTGTGGACTAAATTGAAGCAACTGTTTACTACACAGTAGCAAGCAGTTTGCTACAGTTTAAAAGTAAAAAAAAAAATCACTTTTTTTTAATTAAAACCTGAATGATATAGTTCACCATGCAGGTCACCATGCTGGTGGGTATAAACTGTAGCAACTGTTTGCTAAAATTTATAAAAACAATGTTTTCTTTTTTTTTTTTATTAAAATATGAGAGCCTAGCATTCTGTGCTGCCTGGGTATAAACTGCAGCAGATGTTTGCTGTACCTGTAGCTAAAAATTTGCTACAGTTTATAACAAGAAATTATTTTTTGTCTTTTTTTTTAATAAAATGGAGAAGGGTCAGGGGTAGGGAACAGAAGCAGGATCTGAAGGCAGAAGGAAGGGTGGTTTTGTTGTTCTGGCCACCTGACTGGTGTGCCAGTAGAAGGTGCACCCATTTTTTTTTTCTTCAATGGAAGTTTGGATGGTGTCGATCTGTAATAAGCCAATAACTTAATACAGTAAAGGGATTTTTAAGTGCTCATTTTTACCGGACAGGCCCACGATTCCAATGTCCATACAAGGTCTAGCAGCCAACCCCCCCCCGACTTACTACATTTTTGCTGAGGTTGGTCATGGATCCTGAGGGAGTCCTGTAGGCTTGGTTTGTCCATGCTTCTGCATAGGAGGGAATATTTATTTTTCTTTTCTCTCTCTCTCTCTCTCTCTTTTTTTTTTTTTTTTTTTTATGACTTGCCCACTTCCCTTTCTCAACCCACCATACTCCTTGTTAACACCTATGGGCAACTCACCCTCTTTGGACCACATCCCCCTTAGGGACCATATCAATGTGCAGTCTCCCACCTGGGTTGGGCACGCCCATCCCTTTCTCAGCACTCTGACAGTCACCTGATCCACTAATCAAACCCAGGTCAGCTGTGCACAGTCAGGCCTTTATCCCACTAACTGACCTGAGCAAGTCTGCTTCCTTCTAGTATTACAGATAACTGCTTCAGTCAGGGTAGTATCCTTCTCACAGCCTTCTTTGTAATACTACATATAACTGCTTCAGCCAGAGTAGTATCCTTCTCACAACCTTCTTAGTAATACTACATATAACTGCCTCAGTCAGGGTAGTATCCTTCTCACACCATTCTTTGTAATACTACATATAACTGCCTCAGTCAGGGTAGTATCCTTCTCACACCATTCTTTGTAATACTACATATAACTGATTCAGTCAGGGTAGTATCCTTCTCACAGCCTTCTTTGTAATACTACATATAACTGCTTCAGTCAGGGTAGTATCCTTCTCACATCCTTCTTTGTAATACTGCATATAACTGCTTCAGTGAGGGTAGCATCCTTCTCACACCCTTCTTTGTAATACCACATATAACTGCTTCAGTCAGGGTAGTATCCTTCTCACACCCTTCTTTGTAATACTACATATAACTGCTTCAGTCAGGGTAGTACTTCTCACAGCCTACTTTGTAATACTACATATAACTGCTTCAGTCAGGGTAGTATCCTTCTCACAGCATTCTTTGCAATACTACATATAACTGCTTCAGTCAGGGTAGTATCCTTCTCACACTCTTATTTCTAATACTACATATAACTGCTTCAGTCAGGGTAGTATCCTTCTCACACCCTTCTTAGTAATATTACATATAACTGCTTCAGTAGTCAGGGTAGTATCCTTCTCACACCCTTCCTTGTAATACTACATATAACTGCTTCAGTCAGGGTAGTACTTCTCACAGCCTTCTTTGTAATACTACATATAACTGCTTCAGTCAGGGTAGTGTCCTTCTCACACCCTTCTTTGTAATACTACATATAACTGCTTCAGTCAGGGTAGTATCCTTTTCACACCCTTCTTTGTAATACTACATATAACTGCTTCAGTCAGGGTAGTACCCTTCTCACACCCTTCTTTGTAATACTACATATAACTGCTTCAGTCAGGGTAGTATCCTTCTCACACCCTTCTCTGTAATACTACATATAACTGCTTCAGTCAGGGTAGTATCCTTCTCACAGCCTTCTTTGTAATACTACATATAACTGCTTCAGTCAGGGTAGTACTTCTCACAGCCTTCATTGTAATACTACATATAACTGCTTCAGTCAGGGTAGTATCCTTTTCGCAGCCTTCTTTGTAATACTACATATAACTGCTTCAGTCAGGGTAGTGTCCTTCTCACACCCTTCTTTGTAATACTACATATAACTGCTTCAGTCAGGGTAATATCCTTTTCACACCCTTCTTTGTAATACTACATATAACTGCTTCAGTCAGGGTAGTGTCCTTCTCACACCCTTCTTTGTAATACTACATATAACTGCTTCAGTCAGGGTAGTATCCTTCTCGCACCCTTCTTTGTAATACTACATATAACTGCTTCAAAAACTGTTCCCAGAACAAACCACGATCCACGAATATGTCACAAAGAACTTCTTTTATTGAAATACAAAACAAAGGTTGAGCGCTTTCATCTACCCAATGTAGATTTCATCAGAACACTGAATATATCAAACCTTGTCTTTTAAATACTTTAAAATTCCCGCCTAAAACACCACCTGACCAATTAAACTACCATTAAGTTTTAAAGACATAAGATCATAGATTTGGTAAAACCCATATAAACAGCCTTCTAAATATTATCAGTATTAATAATGGTTAGAAAATGCCTAAAACAGCATCAAAATTCAATCATATAATAAAAGTTCTCTATCGGTGAAATATGAACCATACCCCAACTCTAATAATACATACTAGATGAATGTTTCATATAAAATATGACAAATGCATGGAGTGCATAAAAGGAACAATATCAAATGTAAGATATAATCCTACAGTAAATACTAATTACATAACAAATACAATATATAGTTATGACCTGCCTAAATATATTGTGCATTACCAAAGTATATAAATGCCTATATTTAACAATGAAAAATTATTTTATATACATATTTGATTGAGTGTATATGTATATATGTCTATATGTCTCTCTCTGACAAAACTACAACATTGTTAATTTCTTATAAGGGGCTTAGTAGGAATATTTTCATTGATACCTGGTGGAATTGCCGCATTTAGCTTTAACTGCCATTTGATCTCTTTTTCCCCCAAAGTTGCCTTGATGTTACCCCCCCCCGGGGTTGTTCCTAACTACTTCAGGAATGGCAAATTTGAAGGTGTTACAACCAGCACTACCAGCTAAATGTCTGTATAGTGCATTATTCATATCCTTCTTTTTTATGCAATACAAATGATCGTAAATTCTATTACGTAATTTCCTGTCCGTTTTTCCAACATAAAAACTTGGACAGGACATGCACTTTCCTATATAGACAACATGTTGGGTCTGGCAATTTCCCTTACAAAGATAAATCCTACTTCTAATAATATTCTCTAAACTAATACACTCCACTTGTAAAATGGAAGGGCACTGGTTGCAGTGTCCACATTGCTTAGTCCCTGTCCTATGGGTGTTCCCGGAATTATCTCTGTGATTAGACCTAATGTCAATCATTTTTTGAAATTCATCCCTGTTTTATATATATATGTTGGTTTCTCACCCACTCTATCACAAATTCCTTCATCACTAGTAAGAATATTCCAATTACTATCTACAATCTTTCTCACTTCCCCTACATGATGTCCAAATTGTATTAAATATGACCTGTGATATCCTGATGTACTACATTCATTTGCACTGGTTGACAATAAACACTTGCCCAAGATAGGTATATATTTATTACCCCATTCTCGTATAACATATTCAGTGATGTCCTTGATCATGGCCTCAGGATAACCACTCTGTCTAAATAGTTTGCCAGTAAAGGCCATCTCAAGAATCATATCTTCCTTTCTGGAGGTCATCCTAGCAGCCCTTATGCATTGCCCCTTTAAAATACTTCTTTTCTGCGTATAGGGATGATTACTGGAAAACTCTAAATAGGCATAGCAAAAAGTGTCTTTCCTATAGATCTTAGACTGAAAAGTGTGTCCATCGCTGAATATGTAAGTGTCAAGATAATTTATTCCTGTCTTACTGATGTTATAAGTAAATTGCAAGTAGAAAGTACTACCATTGATGTAATCAATGAAATTCATCAATTTCTCCTCATCCCCCTTCCAAAGGATGAATAAGTCATCCAGGTACCTGACATAACAACATATGTACTCCTTCCAGGGTGATTCCAATACAAATTCCTCCTCCCAATCCAATAGGACAAGATTGGCATATATGGGGGCACAAGCAGCCCCCATAGCTACACCCGCTATTTGTTTGTAATACTCCCCTTCAAAGAATATGAAGTTATTATCTAGCACAATATTGATGAATTCTGTTAGTATATCGATCTTGTCCCACTGTAATTGACTGTATTTATTCAGACTGTTAATAAATCGAGTCACCCCATCCGCTTTAGGTATGCACGAAAACAAATCCTTTACATCTATGGTAACAAATAATAAATTGGGGTCCCATATGTCTTGTTTGAACTTCCCTAAAAATTCCCAGGAGTCCTTAATAATGTGTGGTATCAACTTGTAGATATGCTTTAACCATTGATCAATGACCTTACCAAATGGAAAGGCCTTGCTACGACTTCCTGAGATAATGGGTCTAAAAGGAGGATCCCTGATGTTTTTGTGTATTTTGGGAATTCCTACTATAGTTGCCATTATGGGGTACTCTACTATTAAAAAATTGTACAGTTCAAACGTGATTCGATCAGCCAATAGAAATTCTTCTAGATACAGGTCAATTCTTCTATGGGCAATATTTATCTGATTGATAGAAGTTACTTCATATTGTTTGGAATTATTCAAAATTTCAAATATTTTGGCAATATAATTATCCATATCATACAATACCACTCCACCCCCCTTGTCTGCAGTCATAATCCTAATATTTTGAGAATATATAGAATCTAATAGTTTTTCGACTGCTACATTCCACCGGGAAGAATCACCTGATTTTTGTAAATGACCATATAGTTCATATATTTTCTTACTGACCACCTTTTCAAAGGTTGATGGGGTATTGTGCATGGGTGGAGTGAAATTACTTTTCTTCTTTAAGCAGTCCATCTTTGAATGCTTATCAGATGAATTTTGAAAAAATTTACCCAAATTTATCTTTCTCAAGAATAACTTGAACTCGACTAAAGTATCAACCAGATCAAACTTCCTTCTAGGAATATATTTCATACCTTTCGAAAATGTATCAAAGTGTTCAATGTTTATAGGGTGTTGTGTGTAATTATATATTTTGAAGTCTCCTACACTATATACCACCCCATCAGTGACCCTAATACCAGTAGGTTCACCTTCCTGTACTAGTAACCCCTGTGGGGATTACTTGTTCTTCGATCCCCTTGTCTCCATCTGTTTTCTTGCCATTTGTAGTTGCCCTTCCACTTTTTTTCTTGCTCTAAAAAATCTTCCCCATGGCATTTCTCTCTATCAAGATTATTGGACATGTAGTCCACATCATTGCCCCTATCACGTCTATCAGGGTTAACATTAATTCTTTTGTTCCAATTGTAGGCAGTTTCATTTTCATATTGTCTTGTATCCCTTAGAAATTTTTGCATTTTCTATCAAACATTTTTTTACTACTACTTTCTACATAGTGAAATTGCTTGGCATGCAATTTCTCCCACTGTGGGTACAATAAATCATTGGTTATAGCAACATTGAGTTCTTCTACATCTTTTAATAATGTACTCAACTTGCTGTCATTGTAGGATATTATGAACTCCATAAATTGCCTACCAAAACCGTCAAACATTTTATTACAAGTCAATATATTGGTCTCATTTAGTTCTATCCCAATGGGCTGTTTAAAAAAAGTAGACTCATAGGGACAATGCCACAGTCCACACATTTGCGTAAATATAAATTATCCATCTGCAAGGCTTTTATCCGGTTAAGCTTCTTTCCGAAGCTAAAAATCATATCCTTTAAAGTGATTTAACATTTTGATGCTGTTTTAGGCATTTTCTAACCATTATTAATACTGATAATATTTAGAAGGCTGTTTATATGGGTTTTACCAAATCTATGTTCTTATGTCTTTAAAACTTAATGGTAGTTTAATTGGTCAGGTGGTGTTTTAGGCAGGAATTTTAAAGTATTTAAGAGACAAGGTTTGATATAATCAGTGTTCTGATGAAATCTACATTGGGTAGATGAAAGCGCTCAACCTTTGTTTTGTATTTCAATAAAAGAAGTTCTTTGTGACATATTCGTGGATCGTGGTTTGTTCTGGGAACAGTTTTTGGTGCTGTCTTTCTTCTAGTGTTGAGTTCCTTGAACCTTCGTTGTTGGTATATAACTGCTTCAGTCAGGGTAGTATCCTTCTCAAAGCCTTCTTTATAATATTACATATAACTGCTTCAGTTAGGGTAGTATCCTTCTCACAGCATTCTTTGTAATACTATATATAACTTCTTCAGTCTGGGTAGAGTCCTTCTCACAGCCTTCTATGTAATACTCTATATAACTACTTCAGACTGGGTTATAACCCCTCTTATAACCTCCCTTATAATTCTATGTATAAATCCTTCTGTCTAGGTCAATACGCCCTCCTGCAGCCTCATATGTAATATTATGTACAGCTGTCTGGGATAATACCCATTCTACAACCTCCCTTGTAATACTAAAGGCAACTGCTTCATGTCAAGGTAATGCCACTCCTCTGTATCTCTTGTAATATTATGCACAACTGTTTCAGTGTAGGGTAGGGTCCTTCTCACAGCCTCCTTTTGTAATAATATATATAACTGGTTCAGTCTAGGATAGTACATTGTCCTGCAACCTCTGTGAAATGTCACATGTAACTACTTCAGTCTAGGACAGTATCCTTCTCACAGTGTAAGCAGGAATTTTCTATCGGTTGGAGTCACAAAGGATTTTCCTGAATTTTATTAATGTACCAGAATGGAAGATGGCATCTCTGTCATTGAACCAGGTGGTCACATGCCTCTGGGAGACTTAATTAGGTAAATAGACATGCTCACCCCACTAGAGTCTCAGATTTTAGAAGAGACATCTGAAATTCACAATGTGATGGCAGCCCAGCTGTTCTACAGGTTTTGGTTGCAAAATTTGCTTTCTTGGGATCTACCATCCATATCCAAGTCACTCAGCTGCAGAAATGTGTTGGAGTTACCAGAAAGCAGAAAAAGGGAATAGCAATGTATGAGCTAAACGAGAGGATACTTATAACATCAAAGAGGGAATGTGTTAAGACTGAGTGGATAAAAGGAAGCTGTTGAATGAAAGGACATGATGACCTTTCTTTAAAGCTTATCTTTCAAGGGCTCCTTCATTGGAAGAGTGGAATCAGTTCTTACTGGATGAGTCTATCAGACAGGCTATGTTTGTGGCTGGTCTTGTAGCAAGCTGAAAAAGTGATTTCCAGATTGTTAAATTATGCTGAGCAGGAATATACTCTTACATCATGTAAAAGTGGTTAGGAGGGAGCCTTTTATTCTTTTAAACTCAGCAGTAATTTTTTTCCAGGACTTTCCTTCAGTCACAATAGTTCATGTGAAGTCATGCGCAGGCCTAAGAAATCTTTGCTTTCAGGATGGCATACAGACAGTTTTCAATACATGGCTGACCTTAGTATTAAACAGAAAGACTGCAGCTTTGTTTTCTTCTCTCCTAAGGCCGGTATGAAGTTTCCATAAGCTAATATTTGGAGGAAAATGACACGAGAACTCATCTTATACTAAAATGCAAGAGACTCATGTCACTCAGGCCAAAAGGATGACACAACCAAGGAAGTTTGCTGCAAACCAAACAAAGGATTATTTTCTTTTAACATGTGAATCTCTGTCCAATCAGATTATACAAGCACTAGGACTGAGCTGCTACCAGACTCTCCTCCTAGGAAGCCAATAGCTAGGCAGTTAGTCCCCCTCTCAGACATTAAAGACAGGAATTCCTAATGTTAGAATCCACTGAGTGGGACATTACATCTGTGCCAATTAGGATCACTGATTCCCCAACATTTATACGAAAGTCAGCACAACCAACCAGGATAAAGAATTCCTTGGAACCAAAGTCTAAGAATGTTTCTTAGTCTTGTAAGAAAAAAAGTTTGTATTACATGACCGGGTCAGACATCCCAATTCACCCTTGCTGTTTATGATTATGTGGAGTCTTTTCCATAGGTTTTAGTCATTACATTTACTCAAATAACTAGCCAGTTTAATACAGATCTTCCAAGATCTACTTTCTTAAGATGTGGGGCCTGTTTAACACTAATTCTTACTTTGGACTTATTAGGTTTATTAAATTTTAGGGCTGTTTATCACTTAACATTATAGGTCCTAATACAGCTGTTAAATGGCATGCTTTGTTACCATTTATAAGACAACAAGAAACAGATAGTGTGTTTGTATAGGAGGTCAAATCTGTCGGCATGTTAAGTGCCTTGTGGACTTCTTTTGAAAGAGTAATGTAGCATTTATACTCTTGCCAGCACTTTCAAACATGGTGTTTCAAATGGTTATGGATTCTTTGTGATAGTTGCTAGAATTTTCTCAAAAAGTTGGACAGTACATGGATCCAGTGTAGGTTTAGAACTCCATATCAGCTGGTAGTGCTCTAGAATGCATATTATCTGAATATTGACTCAGATGTTTTTCAAAAGTTTCTTTCAATATTGTTTGGAGTTTGCTAACAAGGCCATTTTTATTATTTGGTGACTTTAATATAATGTTGAACTTTGTCTTTGGTAAAATATGCTCTAGGAGTACAAAAAATATCAGATCTCAGAAACTAATAAACTTACATATGCAGGAGCATGGGCTTGCAGATGTATGTTGGAACTCTAGCCCTACTGACCCAGTCTACACTCTCATCTACCCTAATGCTGGTAGCATGAGCAAGTCAAATTTTTCTGTAACTTTACCACCACTAATATCTGCAGATGAAGTTTTTTTAAAAGTCTTCCAGGTTGTTTAACTGACCAAGTGGGACTGTGTCAAAGTGGAGTTTCAATAAGTAAGAAAGTTTAAAGATTGCTGTAGGTTACACCCCTTAGTTTTAAAAGTGTACATGATATCACCCAGATTCAGAGTAGCATAGATGAGATTTTAATTCAGCACTAAGTTGGATGGGAATCTTTCAAGTTGTTTCTGAGAGATAGATGTAAAACAAAAGGAACAGGATGCCAAAGTCTATTAATTAAAGAAGCCATCATTGATGGCATGGGAATTACATAGGACATTTCACTTTAAAAATAAGGAGCCTCCTAGGTTGTACAAGTAGGCATATGAGAAGATAGGAATATACAAAAAGGATTTAAGTTCAATATTTCTAGCCACAGCAGATAACTAGGTCTGGACAACAGGGAATAAGTCAAGCAAGCTGTTATTTACAGGCTGAAATTTTAGAAGAAATTATCACCAATCTGGGACATGACTCCCTGGTAACTCAGGTATCTCTCAGTCTGCTCCCTTATAGTCATTTGTCTCAAGACATCAGTGAATCCCAGCATACCCAACAAATGATCAAGCTATAGTTCTATAATTGTGTTTATTCCTGTGGTGGTCTCCATCCTCTTTCCTTTTTATCAATATAACAGTGTGATAGTAACCTCTTATATTTCCTTTTAGTATAACAGTTATGTGTTCGTGTTCAGGCCAGATCCATCCCACCCCCTTCAGTTTTGCAACTAGCTGCTGATATTTAGGTACTGTAAAATTAAGTAGTCCTATTTTTTTTAAAATAAACCTTTTTTTCTCCAATCACAAAACATTAACTAACAGAAAACACCCAAGACCAATTGTCCAGAACAAAATAATATTAATCAAAGTAGATTATCCCAGCAATATAGGAAAATGCCCCCTACACTACCCTCATTATCATTGAAGTCAAAAGATCTGGATCACAACCAAGAAATATAAATTAAAATGTTTGGTAAGTTCATCTGTAATACCTCCCACTGAATAAAGATTTACACAGTGATAACTAGCGAAGTTTGGCACAGCTAGTGGTCAAATTCTGTACCGGTCTTATCCTGTTGCTGTCACAACCCAATCATTCAAAAACATTCTACTGTCAGTGGTAGGATGGAGCTTCTAGCATCAGTGTAATATGAACTATCCTGTAAGTCCAACTACATGCGCACTTCAAATGGAAATCAGCATTAGTCTTACTAAAATACCAGCACCTGTAGAAGCTCTTTCCTTTCACTAAGAATTCCAGGAGAATGCTCACATATGTGAATCCTCTTGGCAAAAGAAAAAGCTGGGGACAGTGCATATCTAACATCTGCCCAAAGATGCATGGAAAGTGCCCAATCCTGGTCTGGAAATGTGATTTGAAAGAGGCTCTCCAACTTTGGAATGATACCTTGAAAATCCTTAACACCCTCATCAAATGAAAGCACATACAGTTTAAAAACTACATCCTGCAGACAAAGACAGCCTTCATTCACACACACCCTGCCTGGATGCTAGTGCCATTAAATTCCCATCCTGGCATAGGATCCACAGCTGAAAAAATTGCCACTACTTAAATCTCTCTGCTGTCCCTTGGTTCTTTATTCTTCCAGGGAGATGAAAGCCCCACTATAATCTTATAACAGGTCATGCCAAACTAGAATCCCACTTGTCATCCAGTTTTTCCAAAAGAAGGGGACCCCATCAATCAATTAGTATGAGTTGTTCCAGATCTTGTTCATACAATGATGCCCCTCCTGAAGAATATGGCAATTATTATACCATCTCCTGACATGCATATCTATGCATCCTGCATCCTTCCTACTTATCTGTCAAGATACTGATTCAGTGAGAGGGAAATCACCAGAATTTCAGGACCTGCAGTATTGGTTAAGGGTGAGTCCTCATCTGCAAATGCTGGGCAGCAGCTATAACTTCTGCATACTTATTCATGGCAGGGGGGGCCCCTAGACCTCAGACAAGCCCTAGTACAAATTATTTAACCCATACTATTCTATGAGGTTTGTATTCCTATATAAAATGCCATTCCAGGGTCACCATACTCAACCTAAAAGCTGGAATTTGTCAAGATATATACAAAACTGGACTTTCAAGATGGTTGCATACTGACCAACAGCTTAATTTAACCTTCCCACTGTGAAAATAAGAAAAGTAACTGACTGATAATTGTACCAGTTTTAGTGACATTCAGTTACTGGCTAGTAAGTACACTGCCTGGATGTTAGAAAAAAGGAAACTTAGTATGAAAGAAAATCATCTATAAAAAGTGAAGAGAAAACACTGACTGGGAAGAATCCCGCAGTTGTTCAGCAAAAAGCAGTTAAGCTCCAGCTTTGGTTCAAGAGATGGCTTACAGTAATTTAGAGGAAAAAAAATCACGTGTGCTCAGAGCTGATTAGAAATGCTGAAGAAAAAAGGCTGGAAAATGGAAAAAGCTTTAAACAGATATTTAGATGAACTTATAAAACTGCAAAAATCAGAGGTCAAAATGAAGAAAGGGGAGGATGAGTATAAGACTGCTCAAGAAGAGCTATTTCAAAAAATGGTAGAATTAGAGGACAGAGCATGCAGGGAAAACCCGAGATTTTCTGTTGCACCAGAGAAACTGGAAGGAACAGATTGTATTAATTTTAAGAAAGCAAAATAAGCAGAATTTGTTAATTGTAAGGGAAAATCATGTGTGTGCTCCAAATACACGATGTCCCCTTTCATGCGTTTGAGCATACACCTGTTGTCCCCTTTCAATCACGTATTTTCTAAACCTGGTCATAAGAAAGCATTCAAGACCTGTACTTGTAAAGATGCAATCATACAAGCAGATAGAGTTAATCCTGACAAAACTTTGGCAAAAGAGTAAGGTAGTAAAAAATGGAGACAGTAGAGTATTTGTGGAAAATGATTATTCACTGTACACCAGACAGAAGAGAAGCAAATTTATCCCAGCAATCAGGGAAAATCAAGAGGCAGGTGTAACATTCCAGCTGCTGTATCCAGATATTTTCAGAATATTTTTTTCCTGGAGGATCAAAGTAATTTTTAATGCAAAACAGACTAAGGAGGAAATACAAATGTTTGTCCAAGAAAAAGTGAGCCATCAAACAGAAGGGGACTCTGCTTCTCATTCTTCTGATAATAAAGCTTGCTCATAGACAGACTTTGCCAGTGAAACCTTATCCAATGTTCCAAAGGAAAATGTTTGAGAGAGACAGAAAAAGTACAGGAACTGACAGAAGAACTGGAAGTACCTTGGGCATGAACTACTGGAGCCAGGGTTTGGTGATGGAGATGAAGAGGAAGAAGATCAGCAGCAGTGAAATTAGTTAATACATGATAGATTATAAAGCACCAATCACATTTGTGAAATATGTTTTAACAAGAAAAAGTGGCTGAGAAAGATTGGACATGTGTTGATTTCATTAAACTTGTGGGGGGGTGCTGAAAATCATACACCCCACTTCATGTCAATAATGTTTGGAAGGACACTAAAAGAGAAAAAAAGAAAGTAACTGTAAGTAAAACCATTTTTTATCTTAACAGTTTTTCTATAAAATATTTCTTGATATAAACTGCATGCTATACAGTAAGCATTTTCAGTGATTCTTGTATGTGATGATACTAAAGTAAACAAGTACTTTTTTGGTTTTAAGAAACGCAGGTGTTAAAATATAAAAACAAAAGAAAGGCTGGATAAAACATGTTTTAAGTTAATATACTGTAATCTTAGACTGTTTGGGTGGATGATGGGGTGTAAAAATGCAACTGTTGGGGTGGGGGATGGGGTGTAAAAATGCATTCATTATAATATATATAGAGATGAGATGCTTTTCTCCTACTTTTTCATAGGTGAATGTCTGGATTAATGCCCTTGACTAAACAAGTTTCTTGTGTAAACATTGGGAACATTGTGAATGTAACAAAAAGTTTTCTTTTAGCAAATAAATATTCACTGAGTTGAGAAGTCTACAGCTGAATGCAGCTATGCATTCCATTCTCATGTTTCCATGGAGACAAGCTGGCCGACAATGCATTTTGAGAGTTCTAGACATTGTTTGCTGACATAAATGCAAAATTAAAAGGTACAAGGGCAAGCAGTGTAGTAAAAAGTAAAGTTTGAAATTATTGAAAGTAAATAAGAGAGACCATCTTTCCAGGTACATAAATACTTCAAAGCATTTACTAGAAGAGCAAATTATTTATTTTATTTAAATACAGCCAGTGCACTTTTCTTAAGACTAAAAGCTAATAGTTTCTGAAAGCATACAAACTGTTTTTCACATCTGGTAGGGGAATAAAGATAAGACAAAAACAGACAGCAATTAATGTATGTAGGAGCATATGTGTAACATGTACCTTAGCATGGATAACCTTAATTTTAAGTTAGGTAATGCCTGTAGGACAGCTGTCAATTTGGGGCAACTGTTACTATCAGGATGGTTACACTTCTTTGTTTGAAGATGTACATAGTTTTGTGTGCTTGTTTTACATTATTACATTATCAGGGTGTTCTAGCTGTTTTTTTTTTTTTCATTAAAACTAAAAGTCTTGTAAAATGTGGCCTAGGTCCAAATGAGGATGACAATAAAAACTGTATAAAGTATCAACCTCCCAAACATTTGGGGATGCATGTAACACAAAAGCTGGAAATAGTCTAAAATAGCCGTCACATACAATAGGTTGGACTAAAAACTTCTTATCATAATGACTACATTATCCATACTATGCAGAGTTCAAATAGCAATGCAACAGGAGACACATTTGGAAAGAAGTGAGCTTGTAAATTTGATAAAGAAAGAATTTCAGGATGAATATTTAGCAGAATATCAGAGACTAAAGAAAATGAAATTACTTATGATAATTCCTAGAAGAGTTCCAACAGCTATAGAAGAGGAAAAAAAGATAATGTAGATTTACGGGAGCAAGCGGCTACTGGCAAAGGAGGAGGATTATGCTGGCATGTATTTATATGCTACATTAAATGGATATTATGCAGTTTAAGAACATTTTTTGGAGAAACAATCAGATTTCAGCAGGGGAATAGTACTGATAAATAGGAAATTAAACTTGATTTGCAACAGTGAGGATGCATTTGGGGATCTAGAAGGGAAATGTTAACAAATGAGGTTAAATTTCTCAAGAAATTTGTGAACATATTTGGTATGGAAGACATGAATTCAGTAGTGGAAACTCAGAATTTAAATATTATTCCCCACATTACAATAACTGGGCTAGACTAGACAGAAATTATATTTCACAGGAACATTGCATTTAACTGAAGACTTCAACACACATCTAATAACTATTTCAGATCACTCACCAATAACAACTGAGATAAAATGCAAGGTAATAAATAAAAATCAAACACTGGCACTTCCCCACCTACCTGTTAAAAAGAGAGGATGGTAAGGCATGGGTACTGGAAATTCTTCAAGAGTTGTTACTGAAGATAGAAATGTCTTCAGAGTTATAGCTGGTATGTAGGAGGAAATAAAAGCAGAGCTTAAAAATATGATGGCTATAACAGAAAAAGAGATATTTTTAAGAACTAGCAAGAATTATTTAGAGGATTTACAAAGGTTTAAGTGTTGCACAATAAGGAAAATGTCACTGTACAAGAAGAGGCACAACTGCAGGGTGCTAAAGAAAAAATAAGGGAGTATCTGGATAATATGCGTGTTTTGATAATAACTCCAGAGCACAAAAACTTTTAGCATAATGGCTTAAGCAACAAAAAGTAGATATGGTTTTTGCCAAACTTAGGGAGCTTATAAGAAGAAAAAATTAACCAGAGATCCAGTTGAGGTGTTTGAAATATTTCAGAAATTTCCTGAAATTTTATATAAACTACAGAAACGTGGAAATCAAAAAACAGCACACATGGAAATATTTATGGAAGTCTGACATATGTTAATGTTAGAGAGGAATGAGGCTCAATAATTAACAGTTAAGATAAGCGGAGATCAGATTAAAAACAGACATATATAATCAATCTGCAGGAAAGTATCCAGTTGTAGATGGTATGCCAGTGGAAGTTGAAAATTGGGATGGAAGAAAATGTTAAAGATCTGGAAGGTTTTATTTAACTGAATCTTAAAAGGTGAGGAAGTACCAACATCCTAAAAGAAAGCTGTGGTGGTTATACTACTGGAAGATGGTAAAGACCAATCAGACTCAGTTACAGATAGGCTCATTTCAATTTTAAACCATGATTATAAAGTTTTTATGTCTATAATAGCTAAAAGAATGGAAAAGGTATTGTCAAAATTGATAGATATGCATCAATTTGGTTTTGTGGAAGAGAAGCAAACATTTGACAAACTTGAACAAAAAAAAAACACTTAAAATAAAAGATGAACTAAAAAATAAAAATGGAACACTCTGTATGATGACTTCACACATTTAATAACAATAAACAACTAAGCACTTTTGTCCCTGTTGTACAGACTTCATCAGATTTGTTAAACACAGTAAATATCCAGTTATATATAATGTCCCTTAACCAATCACAACATCAAAATTATTTATTCATTAATTAAGCAATTAACAAAATCCTAAATAAATGTATGCTGCTACATATAAAAGGTTACATAGGAAACTAGAAATATCTATCTATATATATATATATATATATATATATATATATATATATATATATATATATATATACATATATGGGTCTAGGACACATGCTTGACTAGCATATGTCCGAATCACAAAACAGCGAACACACATACACGAAAGTGCTTAACATTGAAAAGCGCTTCCGTGTATGTGTAGTTTAAAAAAAAAATCTACGTCTCTGCAGGGGCGCTTCACCCCCCTGTACCCCACACACACTCCCTACTTTATTATTCTGACACTGAGATCACACTACAGTGGGTAAAAGGGAATGTTCCCTTACCCGCACTGTAGTCTGATCTATGAAATAGGCACACATACATGGAAGCGCTTGTCGATTTTAAGCGCTTTCATGTATGTGTGTTCAATGTTTTGTGATTCAGACATATGCTAGCCGAGCATGTGTCCGGATCCCATAAATAAATAAATATATATATATATATATATATATATATATATATATATATATATATATATATATATATATATATATATATATATATACATGCAACTGTAATCTATAAAATAAAATGTAAAATGGAAATGTAATTACAACATTTTATTTTTTGTTTTGACAACCTTAACAAAATGATGATCCATCAGTCTTGATGCAGAGAAAGCATTCAACAAAGTAAGCTAGGATTTTATGAGAAGAGCAGTGGAAGTATTATTTTTCCCCTGATATAATAATAAAGTTAATTAGGAAAATATATGAGGGATTGGAGGTAAAAGTTAAAGTGGGAGGGTTCCTCTCTTTTGGGTTTGTTCTGCACAGAACAATCTGGCAGGAGTGTCCTCTTTTCCCTTTGTTATTTGTAATATATTTGAAAATGAAGAAATAAGGTATTTACCAGTAGGGATGATTGCAATTAGGAGTACAGGGAACAGGCAAGAGGCAATTGGAATTTACGGAAGGAAAATGGCAAAGGAGCCAAGGTATTGGGAGCAAACAACTGGAGAGGGGAAAGGTAATAGAATGAGAAGAGGCCAAGAAGACATTTGGATTGTGTGCTAAAAAGACAAGAGGCCAAGAAGACATTTGGGCTCAGAAATTCAAGGATGTAATTGGTACAATAATCAAGAAAAGTTGGCTTTATTTGCACACTATACTATTTTTTGCCAGATAAAAACTAGTAGAGGACATCTCCTAGTTGTGGAACATTATGAGACAATTTCAAGTCTTTTCAGAATATAAAATTAATGAAAATAAAACAAAGACTATAGTTGTAAACTATGTACTTACACATTAATTGGTTCAGTAATACCCATATTTATGGGGACATGATAAAATGAAGTATTTAGGAGTATGGATTTAAAAGAATTCTGTTATGGCAGCTAAGGATATGTGGGAAGAGGCTAAACAAAAATTAATACAAAAACTGAGAAACTGGAAGCTTTGTTTATGAGGATGGATAGCAAGATGCAAGCAGTGATAATGTTTTTAGTCCCTTTAGTTTTATATACAGGTCAAGCATGCTATTGTCATGCAGAGGAAAAGCTGTGGACACCAATTAATAAAGGATTTTATCTGAGAGGAGAAAGGTTAAGGGTCAAGTGTGATAATGTGATCCTTTCACTAGAACAAGACAGTTTAGAATTACCTCATTTTAAGGGATATTTAAGAGCTACACAGTTAAAGCTCATAACACAAGCATAAAGCTATAATTCAAAGTGGACAGAGATGAGGATGAAGTAGGGTGGGGCATTCAAGAAATAAGGAGAGAGTGGGATTTTGGAAGCAGATCCTTATGGAGAATAACAACAGCCATGCAGAATATTACATTCATAAAGTAGCAGAAAGTATTCTAAGAACTAAGCCAACATGAGAATGGAGAAAGAAAATGACTGCAATTAGGAGTAAAGAGAATAGGCCAGAGGCAGCTGGAATTTACTGGAGAAAGCTGGCAAATGAGGCAAAGCATTAGGAGCAAATAACTAGACAGGGAAAGGTAACAGAATGAGAAGAGGCCAAGAATACATTTAGACTGCAGGCTAGAAACTGCCTTCCCTATCAGGGATTGATATCAGAATGATAAGAGTAACGAAACGTAGTAAAGAATAACGAAAAGAGTAAGGGATAGGGGAACCCTAAGTGAAATACATGATCTTGTATTGTTTTTAGTTAAATCTAGATCAGAAGCTGCTTTTTAAAACAGGATAATTAGTAGGGCATATGAACTATTGCATGATAACTATAGGAGTCAATCAGAGGAGGTTAGAAATGATTGTGAAGAGAGATTGGACAGCCATTCTCAAGGAAACAATGAGAGGACATATGTATGTCTACCAAATATGCAAAAAAGTCTATAAGATTTAGAAGTTTTGCTTGGAAGTGTTTGAATAAGCAGGCTTCAAAAAATTTTTCTTCCAGTAGATGGCAAATTTTTGAGGTGTGATGGGGAAGAAAGAGGTAAATGGGAACATATCTTTGAGAGTGTAATGAGTTAACAGGCTTTAAAAATTCCCTGCAGAGTACTCTGACAGAAATACTAGCTGAACAAATTAGCGTTACTAAGGAATATATATATATATATATATATATATATATATATATATATATATATATAGGGGTCTAGGACACATGCTCGACTAGCATATGTCTGAATCACAAAACATCGAACACACATACATGAAAGCGCTTAACATCGAGAAGCGCTTCTGTGTATGTGTAGTTCAAAAAAAAAAATCTATGTTTCTGCAGGGGTCTTCGCCCTCCTGCACCCCCACACCCCCCTACTTTATTATTCTCACTCCAAGATCACACTACAGTGGGGGAAAGGGAATTTTCCCTTACCAGCACTGTAGTCTGATCTACGAAACAGGCACACATACATGAAAGCACTTGTCGATGTTAAGAGCTTTCGTGTATGTGTGTTCGATGTTTTGTGATTCGGACATATGCTAATCGAGCAGGTTTCCAGATCCTATATATATATATAAATAAATATATATATATATATATATATATATATATATATATAGATATATATATATAGATATATATATATTTTTTTTTTAAATCTGGGATACAGGATCTGAATTGCCTAGACATAGTAAAGCCTTCTTTAGTTTAATTCTGGTGACTTCCAAAAAAGACAGTTGCTAGAAAGTGGAAATCAAAGTTTAATCTCAATGCATTTGAACTAGTTAATATTGCAACAGAGATAAAAGAACTGGAAGTGGAATCTTTAGAAAAGGACAGGAGCAAATTACATAGATAAATGGAAAATGTGGGAACAACACATGCACAATAATGTTTTGGAGGAGGAGTGAGGTTTAAAGGAAGGCAGACATTGATCAATTTGTGTAATGTTGAACTGATGATAGTTATAGGAAAGACTATATGTGATGTATAATGTTCATAACTGGGAATATGTTAATGTGGTTTATTTTCTTTTATATAAATGTATGTTTGTCTGTGTCTTAAGTGATAAGTCAATAAAGGTGTTAAAAAATATACACACACAGCTATACAGAGCACAAGTACAGTTTTTCCAAGAATAAAGTACATGCAACTTTCCACCTTCACCAAGCTATTTACACTGACAGCCTCAGGATAATGAAAGAGTAATACCTAAAAGGTGTGAGGTTCATTCCAGTGCGGTTTGAAAAGCTTACTTTGCCTACAGTCCTTTATCCATGTTTACAAGAAAGAATGCAGTGTTATCCTTTTAAGGTGAAGGCCAGAAATCCAAATGACATAAACAAAAACATCAATCACTTCTGGAGGTACCTTAACAGGGTATTGCAGTCACAACCCATAATCATTAGCAAAGCCAAGTTGTTTTTACATATATTACCCAATGCCAGTTTCGCTACAGTCTGAATAAATCAATGAATTCCACTATCAGTACAAACAAAAGGGGGAACAGGGAATCCCTGAAAGATTCCACTAGTAAGTCATAATTTCATAATTTAGTAAAAGAGAGTCATTAGAAAGGACCTGATACCATACAACAAAATCCCCTTAATTCAAAACATATAAAGCATTTCCAGTAGATAATCCCATTATAGAGAACTGAAGCTTTTGTTAAAGCTAACCAAAGAAATAGCATACAACATATCCATGGCTAGGTAAAAATGGCGAACACTGAAAAAACAGCAAAGTGAAATCTAGATTCCCCATTCTGCCTTTCACAAACCACTGCTTTGATGATATAATCACTCTCAAGAGGACCTTTTCTAAGCCAATTTCCAGTCAGATTCTTAGACAGAACCTTAAGTTTCTGTATAAAGGAGTCTGTAATGAATTGGGTTGTAATGTCTTTCCCCTCACTAGAAAGGAAATAATAATGGACAATCTAGCCAAAAAAAAAAATTAACACAACAGATTCCCTCAAATTAATTCTTGAAAAATTATAAAAGAGATATCACTGCATCATCTAAATGTCTTTGATTAGTACCCCATCAGGCTTAGGTACTGTACCCTAATTGGGGAATCAATTGTTTGCTACAATTCTCCTAAAATCAAAGGTTTAGTTAGAGCCAGGAATTCATTATTTATTCAGTTATTCATTTATTCATTTGCTAATCAGGCAACTAGTCTAGCCCAAAGATCGTATCTTGGTCTGACCTAAGCCACAAGGTGTTCAGCAGCAATATCATTACAGTAAGAATTTCTCAAAAAACATTGAAGGCAACAGGCATGTATGACAATATGAAATAAAAAGTTGTGACGTGAAGAAAATGAAATACTGCCATCTGTTTTAGCATGTATGGCAGGGGATTTGTGTATATTCTCAGATTAACTTGTACTGTTTGCCAGCATGTCTTATTGTGAAAATGTAAATATGTTTTTAAAATGTAGACTATCTCCCTGCTTATACAAAATGTTTAAATAATCTGTCACTGTTTGATACATTTCTAACTGCACATGTTTGTGAGGGAGATTCTAAAGTACAAACTGTCTGTGGAGAATCAGCTGATCAGTAGGTGATGTCATTAGAGTGTTCCTGGTTGCTGTGTGATTATTTGAAGAGATGATTGACAGGAAAAATAACTTTTTCAAACAGCTGATTGTTATTTTTAAAATAAAACAATTGTTAACCTGGACTATAAGAGAGAGAATGCTGAAGTAGTTGTGGGCATTTAGTTAAGAGTTGAAGTCAGTTACAATGGTGTGCAGTGGTTACCCAAAAAGGACTCATGAAAAACTGTAAGCCTGGCTTTGCCTTGCTGTTATGTTTTAGATAAGATCAGGGACAGTATTATCTAATTAGATAAGGAACATTTAGTTATTTAGATATAGTTTTTCTAAGATGATGGACTTCTATCTTACAGTTTAATTTTATATTTCTGGTGATTGAATTCTGGTGTTTATTGAAAATTATTGATTTACATTCTTGTAATCATTTTACTTGGTAGTAAATGATTTTCATTGCTTTACATGGTGGCTGGGCAATCAGTGTGTTATTTGGAGATTACAGAGTGTTTACACCTGTTTGATACTCAAAAGAAAAATTAATAAAAACAACATTGGACCACTATAAATGGGTCATCAACAGTTTTAATTGCAATTAAAAGTACAAGGATAAGTGCTTTTGTCCCAGAAATGAGACTTCTTTAGATCTGAAGAAGTCTAATTTCTGAGAAGAAAGTCCATACTCTTGTAGTTTTTATTGCAATTAAAACTGTTGGTTACCTGTCTGATACTCCCCAGGTCTCCTTGAATCCCTGGCTGCTTCTGGTCATAGCTATCATTTATTTTGATATTTAATTTTTAATAATTGATCACCCTTTGAAGGGCGTGTAGACCTGCCTGACTCTGGTGGCAGTGTTTTCCATTTCTACTGGGGAGGGGACACAGCTGGAAATCTGTATCAGGCTTCCCATAAGTGTTAGAGTGTGTGAGATTTAAATTAAATTTGAGTGTGTGTGACTCAAGAGGTCTTAAACTGGAACACATTGCTCTGAAGTGTATGATAAGGGATTACATTTGAGGTGAGCAGAGGTATATAGTCCAGTCCAAGGAAATACATTGTGTTGCTGTTTGGTCTTAAGGGATATTGTGGAACTCTCACACTGAAGTTAATGGTGAGGATTGAGGCTCCTTAATTACTGACCCTGGTTTTAAGTGGGACATGTCACACATTGCTGGGCAGTCTGGTGGGATATTAAATGGATGTCACATGACATGTAAATAGTACAGTATGTACGTGTGTGTGTGTGTGTGTGTGTGTGTGTGTGTGTGTGTGTGTGTGTGTGTGTGTGTGTGTGTGTGTGTGTGTGTGTGTGTGTGTGTGTGTGTGTGTGTGTTGCCAGCCCAGTGCCCAACCTTCCACAGAAGGTACACACATGCACACACTCATACCTAGGGCCAATTTAGAGTGTCCAATCCACTTACAGCATATCTTTGGGATGTGGGAGGAAAAAGGAGCACCTGGAGGAAACCCACATAACCACAGGGAGGAATGCAGACTCCGCACAGAAGGCACCCCAGTCGAGGATTGAACTAGAGAACCTCTTTCTGTGAGGTGGCAACACTAACTGCTGCACCACCACGGCCACCCCCCAAAACATTGCAAAACAATAATCACAAATATATACAGTAGCATTACATTTGAAATCACTCAGAAGTAAATTCAAACACAGCTAAAATATAAAATTCACTACTAACCTATGACATACTGCATAAATAAACATTTAACTTTAATCTACTTTACAACCAAAAGCAACTCTAAATACCAATAACAATTCAATATCAAATCAGCTACATATCATTCCTAAACAAACTGTGCAAGCTGGGCTCAAATGTACACTTCACCTCCTCCACTTTATGCTTCAAATACATCCAATCCAACCTGTCACCAAAAAAAAATTCCCACAGAAGTCTTTTTAAATCAAGGGGTTGCCCATACACCCCCAAAACTTATAAGACTAACACTACAGTCACATTACCATGAATAAAAGGAAAATACATCAAACTGCTCTATAGTCAATCACCTATACTTCCATTATATCATAATGCCATGTAAATCACAAGCAACAATTGTTGCACTGCAATTTCCACATTATGAACTCAGCCAGTGTCAATAAGTATGGATGAATTATAGATAAAGAGAGAAAAAGATAACTATAGTAGCACTGAATCTCATCCAAGAAATGCCTGATTTCCACCTTTGATGGTTTGGGACTACCTGTGTACAAAGCTGTATAATAGGTCCATAGGCAGAATGTTACTTTAAGCCTAGCCAGTTTCCACCCAAAGGTAAGAATCAAATCCTGTACCTTGTGTAAATAAGGTAAACACCTCAACCATTATACCAACCCCCGACCCAATACTCATATATCATCTGATTTCTTTCCTCAAAAGAATGTCATAAGTTTCCCTCTTTGCTAACATCCATAAGCTCTTTTCCTGACAGCCTTCCCTTAGACTATGAACCAGTAGTTTAGGAGACCTCAATTACCTTTCTAAGACAATATCATTATGAATGCCCATCTTATTATGTTCATGTCCTAATCAGGGAGGCTTTACAGCTAATTTAGCATAAAACAGTTGGGCTTGCAAAATAGGATCTGCTCTCTCTTGCCAAGTAAAGCTATTTACCCCGAAATAACACTGTTTCTATTATACCATCTGAGTGCTAATTGTTTAGGCTCTGGTTTTCCCACTATGGGTGAACACCAATCCAAACCCGTAGCTAAAAGTCTCCCATTTAGTAGTCATAGAAACTTCCCATGATTTGCTCTCCTTCCAGTACCAACTTTTTCATTCCTGCATATTGACTTTTACAATTGTTTCCTCTGAAACAGAAGACTTTTCCATCAAGTCTGAAATCCCTTGCTCTGCAATAACAGCTCTGTTTGCAAGTTTGCCATATAGTGGTCTCAGGAGGCCATGACAAGATGTCTGCATAATGAATCCACTGCAACAATCTGTAACTGAGAAGAAAACAATTAATCCTACTCTCTAGTCCAGTAACTATGATCAATGTATAGTCTCTTGTCTCAGGACACATCATTTTTTAGGGATCATGCAAGACAAAAGCCTTCAGTATCCCCAGTAGCTTTTCCTGATACTGGAACAAATTGATCCCCCACCATGCATCCTCTGCAGCACAGGTTACCACCACATTGATGTACCTCCACAAGTTCTGCTGGGAAACGTCCATCTCCCTAGCAAATCAAGGGCATCCAACAACTATATGAAAACGCATGGCGCATTTTGATTAGGGCAATAATGATTACCGGATATCATAACTCTCACCTCTATGTATACATGTGGAATGTATCAACACTCTTCCTTATCAACTGCATCTTTAATTTCTGTCAACCCAGAATCCCTTTGCATAATATAATCAGCCCTCATTTAGAAGAGCCTGCAATTGCTTTTGCACCTCACCCCCTTGCAAATGTTTAATATTGCTGGCAACATACGCTTTCTCATTTTAGTTCCTTGTAAAAAAAAAAAAAAAAAAAAAAAAAACTTCAGTCTCGTGATCTTTCAATACTCAAGCACCTTGCATTGTTCCACCAGGACATCTACATCTCTGACATTCCAAGGTTATATCAGGATACTACACACATTGTCTTTACTAGCAGGAACATCCAAATATTCATCATCTGCAGACAGATAAAGAGATCAGCTGTTCCACACTTGTCAAGCATAGTGTTACTATCACGAACCATAATACAAAAAATAATTATTTACAACTACATCAAAGCCTAACCTGTTTGTTCACATTCAGCAGTCCCATAGAACTGTTGACTAGAGACAGAGATACAGCACAGTGAAGCATAGCCACACTGCAGGACATGAAGATCATAACACGAGAAATTCGCAAGCCTTTGCAGTTTTTATTACTTTACAACAGCTCGAAACTTGAAACTCTAGTCCATACACAGCATTTATTTGTTTCCTAACTGCATTCACACTGTTGTCAACGTGGATGTTTATTAAAAGAACATAACAGAAAATATTAATGCATGTTAATTATGTCGGTCCTTGAACATATAACTGAAAATAGCAAACGTCAGAAAAAAATACTTAAACTGTCCAAAGTGAGATGAGACCAGATTTTGTAGTGGAATAAGCACACTTCTGAGAACAAGGCTTTAGATAACGTAAGCATGAAAAATAGACATAGATTTCAGCTTTTGAACAGCAACAAAAAGCTGCCATGAAAGCTAGTAAGCCCAAGTGACTGAATGCTCTGTCTTCAGTTTTACAGATGAACTTGCAGACTTTTAACATAAAATATTAAGGTCCTATTAGGCCAGACAAGTTCAGAATGTTCGCAGCTCACAATAGCTCAAATGCCTTAGAAAGTAAAGGCAAATCAGATTTAACTATGCTTGAAATAACTGTTACAGAGGAGTGGTAAGGGAAATGCATCCATATTTGTGTTGGAGAACATGTGACAAACCTTTTCAAGGTTCTCAATTCTTTTATAACTGGTTTTGGGAAGGCTTGCCAAAACTGAAGAGACTTAAAACTAGGACAACCATTTTCTAGTAACCATCAGCCCATATTCAGGCGATGAAGGAAAATCTATACCACCATACTGAAAATGTAAATTAACACACTCACAATACATACTGATACAGGGTCACTTTCAAGTCAGTTCAGAGAAAAGGTAACATAATCTCTGGCCACTACATCAACTGTGGCTTCACAAAAAAGGCTATGCACAAACTCATGATGTTTCATCCTTGCTCAATGACCTTTAAGACAAACAGGACTTGTTTACATACTCATGCAAATTTGTAAAACAGCTAAACTGTAACAATGCAGTGCTTTCAGACCATGCTAGTAAAGACATTTTGTTGGGTAATCGCTGAGGACAGTATATCTACTCAGTTACTAATTCCATAAGTGTTGTGTTTCAGACAAAAATAATTCATTATTGTTTGCCTCATACACAACCATTTAGGTCATCTTGCAGTCTTGCTTTTAAATAATTCAGATTATTTGTGTTTTATGGAAATCTATAACCACACAGAGTAATTTAGTCTAAATACAGAGACCATAGGGGCAAGTAAAGTGATAGCTGATTAAAAGCAGTTAAAGGCAGTCCTTACATGTCCAAATAATTAATGCAGAAAACAAGGTCTGAGCTCAGTCTGCAGGATATGCTCTCTTAGAGACTGTGCAGTCACTTTTGTATGTAATTACTGCCAATGTAGTTGAATATGAATTCGGATTTTAGCTAACACCTTAGGATTAGAGCTGAGGGAGGTTATAGGACCAGCTAAGCATTTCATAAGTCAGGGAATGGATGATGATATCATTGAAGTGTGTGATCTGATGAGATATGTGCCCTTGATGTGTCCAAGGTACACATATTAGTAGATTATGAGGTGCACAGTGTTCAAGCTTTTTTTACATTAACTATAGTACACTAAGCCTGCAGCTTGCAGACAGCATACTTGTATTCAATCTCTCAAAACTATCTGCACATAATGTTACCTCTGACACTGCTGTAATAGGGCAAGTATAAAGCAGGAACCATCAGAAGCATCAGTGTTGATAACTGATGTGACTGACGACTAAATATCGCATGTGCTCAGGTAGGCTTGTTGGCATGTAAATCAGAGAATGAGCTGACCCTCCTCATCATTTGCACCGCTCAGACTTGAATCAATCTATAAGGCAGAATATAAACAGCTTTAGTCCCCTCAGAAAAGCAATTCCAGTCTCAGAGGAAGATCTGGCTGCATTTCACAGAGGGTACAGTTGAGTGTGTGTCTTGTTTTTCAGTAGTTACATAAAAGTTGCTGTAGTAGTAGCGGTGGTGGTGCTGCGGTAGCGTTGTCGCCTCACAGTAAGACATTGTCCGGTTTGATTCTCAGCTAGAGCGTCTTCTGCGTGGAGACATGCGTGAATGGGCGTGCCTTTGTTGAAGGATGTGTGTCAGGGCTGGTAACTCGGCACGTAAAAATCAACTACCAATCATTGGCAGACCGGAGTTCCGCTGTAGTGACCCCTAACCTGGAAAAGCCGAAAGACACACAACACATAAAAGTTAATGTAGTCAAGTTAAGAGTAAACCAAGATACTAACATCTCATGCATCATCACAATGAAATCTTCTGCACTTCAGGAGCAGAAATAAAAAATAGACCTGATTTTTTAATCTTTGAAAGGAATAACCATTCCCCTTCAGGCTCTGTAAAGTATTGTTATGTAGAAGTTATGCAGCAAGGTTGATAAAAGAATTGACATGTCAAAGGAGACCTGATGTTAGAAATATAATGGCTTTAGTCCAAACTAGTTCACATGTAGCTGTAGGTATGGAGCTATTGACCCCTGGTGGCTTGCATCCCATTTACTGGCAGTGTATTATATTGCGTTTTTGGTAGTTTTATGGCCTTATTGTAGACCAGAGAGGATATGTAGCAAATCTTCATTATAAACTGCAGTTTAGTTCTATAAATGTCAGCTTAAATGAACAGCTGCAGTAAGAGGAATTGTTATTTATAGTGCAAGTGGGAGATAGGCTGAACTTTTGTTTCCATTCTTCAAATTCCCAAATACCTGAAGTGAGCAAAATACAGATGATACACTGTACAAGTGTTATGCCAAACAATTGAATGTACATTATAAATGGTGTTAAGTGACCTCAGAGACCTGGTGTTGAGTGAGTTGGCAAATTTTCTGTAGATAATCCTCTTGGAGATCATTGTGCTAGAAATCACCTTTTGCGGTTTGTATTTACATCAGCATCCCACTGGTAGACTTTCAGTGGAATCATATCAAGACTTTTCTGCTTTTATACTATTGGCAAACTACTGAAAAAAGAAAAAACGACAATGATCAATACAAATTTCTAATGATACAGCTGTATAGGGCATCTATCTATGCAGACATTAATTTCCTTGTAACTACACATATTTAAATTGAAAGCTAGCATTGTTTTAAAAAAAATGAGCTCTTATTTTATTTTGTTGTTATAAAGTTATGATCCATACCTCTCAACTGTACAGATTTTCGCAAAATGTCCAGATTTTTGGCTCAACTTTTTGGCCTGTTCCTCATAAAATGTGTGGTTTTCTGGCAAATCACTGGGATGATCTGAGGCTTTAAGTCAGTAAATAATGACTTACATTTGACTTTCAGACTTCAAAATCATTCAGACAATGTAAGTTAAAAGAAACTCTGTTACTCTAGCAACTTTCTAAGCTTATAAGAGCAATATTTAAAATATGTCCCTATTTTTGGGCCTTTGTCTCCCCATTTTGTTGAGCTTTGTTCAGATTTCTTGCACTAACAGCTTTAGAGGTATATGTAATGCAACTGATTTGATATACATTATCATCTGCAGTAGAACACTCAGTCTGTAGCTTGAAATACAAGCTTCTGGACATGTTGCTTGCCAGGGTACATTATGGCAGCATGTTGAACTTTTTTAAGCATTAGTGCACATGAAGGGATTGGTTGTTATCTGATAACTACATGAACAAATGTCTGATTGAGCACAAGGTTAAAGGCCAAATGTCCTTATGCACATAATCATATTATAATCACACAATCAACACTCTCAAGTGCCTTAATGTATTGGTAAAATTGATCTACATTCTGTATGCAGAAAGGTATGTTATAGTTTTTTTTGTTTTTTCTGTTTTAATATTCTGTAATAAAGCTATAATTAATGTGATTGACATATGAACTTAGCTGATAAAACGTAGCCACTATAGTCATTTAATAATTATTCAGGACATCTTATATATATATATATATATATATATATATATATATATATATATATATATATATATATATATATATATATATATATATATATATATATATATATATATATATATATATATATATATATATATATATATATATATATATATATACATATATATATATATTTATATATATATATATTTATATATATATATATATATATATATATATATATATATATATATATATATATATATATATATATATATATATATATATATATATATATATATATATATATATATATATATATATATATATATATATATATTTGGGTCCTCTTCATAACATCAACCTACAGTTCATCAACTTTCAAAACATCGGGATGAAAATGTTATAAGTTTACAAGCACGAACTCCCAGAACATCATATTTCCTCTCTGGGAAAGTAACTACTTGGTCACCAATGATAAAATCACAAACAGTAACACATTAAACACACCAAAGTGGGGGGCTTTGCCCACCACACCCCTCTATTTAAATATGCCAACTCCAGGATTGCACTATAGCAGAGAAAAAGCAAAGTTCACCATGGTGGCCAAGTGGTTACTTTTCCGGAGAGGAAGTTTCTCTGTTCACCTATGAGAGAGGAGAGCTTTGAGCAGCCTATCTGACCCTGGAGGAGTAGTTTCAGCCCAGAAAGCAGTAGCTTATTGGCCATTTTGGGCTAATTTCTATCCCTTTCATTGCCCTGCTATAAAAACCGCATTTACTCAGTTTTGCGCACCGGACAGTGCCGGTTAGCTAGGGTATAACTATTCCCGACTCCACAGTCTCCTCTTCAATTTTTCCCTTGGAACTAGACAAACGCTCAACTTAAACACTCAAGCCATTCATTTCTCAGCCCAGCACGTGCTCAAAACTCATAGCAAGCATTTATAAACCCTAGCACTACACCCCACTATACTGTACAGAAGGACAAGGCTCTCTATTCGACTTTATCAGCCATTCAGTAAAACAGTTCACTGTACCTATCCAGGCATGTTCAAAGGGCAGTTTCAGGTGTACTCTCTAGTCCAACTGGTGAATCTGGGCATTTTGAGGCAATGTGACAACTGCCTCATGTACACAGACAATCCTCTCCTCCTACCACCAAACACTAATACATGCGAGAAATGCAATGATTCAGCCAAACTGGAGGATACACTCTCTCAACCCAAGACTGGATCAGATATTCAAGAGGAGAAGGGAAATACTTGCATCACACCACCAGTCTCACATAGACCCATTAAACCAGCACTGGCAAAAAACACACATAAATACAAGAAAACTTACTCAGAGGCTCTAAATAAAAATCTGCAAAAGCAACAGAGACCTCCAAAGCAGACATCCAAGCAACCTCCACCCCTCCAACACAAACCATGAAACACATACTACACAAAACTAGTGTGCCACACAATCACAGCCCTTAAGGCAAAATAACATACCCAACATACTAGTAATAGGTGACTTTATAGTCAGACACACTGATGTCCCACTCACTAGGCTGAATAAGGAGAAGTTTACTGTTAGCTGCCTGTTGGGTGCCAGGATCCGCCATATAACACAAGCACTCAGGTCACTCCAGAGCAAGTACAAATATGACTCTGTCATTGTCCATGTTGGTGTGAATGACCTGAGCCGTACCTCCGTGGACTACATGAAACGAGACATGGAAGAGCTCTCTGATCATGTAGCCCAGGCCAGTATGACTCTGACCCTGAGTAGCATCCTGCCCTCACCAAGAATGATACCACGGTATAAAGAAAAAATTATCAATTTCAACAATTGGCTAAGTTTCTGGTGTCATTCAAAGGGGATCCAGTGTTTGTCCGCCTGGGATGACATACTCGACAAGCCACGCTGCTTCGCTAGAGACAGCTTGCACCTGTCAACCTTAGGCTTTCGAATACTGGCCAAGGCTCTTGCCACCATCATAGCACCTTTGTTAGGCAAGGCTCAAAAGACAAACCCACCGCTGTAAATAGCATACATAACAAAAAACTGAGGGTAATGCTCCTCAATGCCAGAAGTCTAAACCTCAAAATGCATGCATTCGAGGCACTTCTCAGTATGGAGAAAATCAATATATGTGCAGTAACAGAAACCTGGTTTAAGGCTCCAGAGATCACCCCAGCACTACCAGGCTACAACTCATACCATACATTTCGGCCACAGAACCAGAGCTGAAATACAAAAGGTGGGGGCGTATCCATATTCATCAAGGATACCCACACCTCCAGGTTAGTGGCACAGCATGATGCTTCAGAGATCATCCATGTGCAACTAACAATGAACAAAACTGCAATTCAAATTGTAGCTTGCTACAGATCACCCACTATGTCCCAGGACCCCCATTCCATGTTTCTAGAAACACTGGGAAACATAAAGGTCCTACCAAACACCCTAATATTGGGTGATTTCAATTACCCAAACATTAACTGGGAGAACTACTCAAGTACTAACTCCCTTGCCCAACATTTCCTAGAATTTATAAACTAAAACTCCCTGGATCAACTGGTCAGCACTCCCACCAGAGGTGAGAACATATTGGACCTGGTCAGCACCAACATGGGAGACTGGTGTTCCACACTGGGGGTCAACCCCTTGCTGGTTATATCTGACTGGTTTACTATTGTTTATTCAAACGGAAAAACTTTTTCCATTTAAATAAACGAATGGTAATACCGAAAGTAAAAAAAAATACCTTTCACAATGTTGAACCAAATGCTCAACGTATTTGACTTGACATTGTTGTTGAAACCAGCACATGATAGCCATATAGGAGCTGATATAAATCAAACTCCTATACAGCTGTTCCCATTTTTGCAGGTGGGAAAGCTCCCCTGCACTCCCCCTCTCCACAGGCTATGTACCCATAGAGTGGCGCACAGCAACGGTTATTCCACTCCACAAAGGTGGAGCCACAACAGACTCCGCAAACTATCACCCTATAAGCCTTACTAGCTTGGTCTGCAAGGCTGTGGAGTGCATCATCATGGAACTCATTAACAGAGACATTGGGAACTTCCAAACACTGGACCCTACCCAGTTCGGCTTTGTTAAGGGCAGATCATGCCTACTAAACCTGGTGGACTTCATTGAGACAGTTACCAAGGCTATAGACGAGGGAATGGTGGTACACACAGCCTACCTAGATCTAGCAAAGGCCTTTGACACCAGTCCCCATTCTGGTATTATAGTCAAGCTCACCAGCCTGAACATAAATCCCTATGTCAAAAGATGGGTTGCCAACTGGCTCATGGACAGAACCCACATGATGACAGTTGCGGGAGCTAGGTCCAAGTCTAAACCGGTTTCAAGTGGCATTCCCCAGGGTTCAGTCCTAGGACCCCTCCTGTTTGGCATATACTTCTCAGAGGTACAGGCAACCACAGGAGGACTATGGCTGACCAACTTCGCAGATGAATGCAAACTAGGGGCTATAATTGACTCTCCAGCTGACACAGACATCCTCCAAAAGGGTCTCAATGAGACAGATACCTGGTGTCAAAATCATGGCCTCAAGCTAAATGCCAAAAAGTGCATAGTCATCCCCTTTGGAAAAAACAAAGTACCCACAAACTACCACATAGGTGGTAGTCCCCTAAATATGGAAAATGTAATAAGGGATCTGGGGACCCAAGTAGATAGTAATCTCTCCTTTGATAATCACATTGCCAAAGTGGTTAGAAAATCCTTCTATGTGGCCACCTAATCAGAAAAGGGTTCACATCCAGATCAAAAGAGGTCATTGTGTCCCTCTGCTCATCACTCATCAGACCCATCATAGAGTACAAAGCCCCATTTGGGATGTACCTTACAAGGCACCTGCAACAGCTGGAAAGACGACAGAAGTACCTCACCAAGAGGATCACTGGCCTCAAACAAATGTCCTATGTAGCTCGACTGAAGAAACTCCAGCTGAACCCGGTTGCATACCACCTACTCAGAGGTGATCTCTGCCTGACATACAAGGCTATGTCCAACCCAGAATTGATGGACATGCTCCACCTAAAGAAAACCTTATCCCCTCGAGCCACATGCTCTAGGGATCTAAACATCACCACAACAATAAATAGGATGTGCTGGAGGGATAGATTCCTGTCCCAGAGACTTCCCATGCTTTGGAACAAGATTCTACTCAATCTACATTAGGCAGAGGTCCTCACTAACACTCTTCTAGAGAAACCTTGACGCGTGGATGGGAATCAGAAATTTTGCCCCGGGGATCACTTCAGTGGCTCTGCTGGAAAGATGCACAGGGAACTAATCTAAGGGGGCAGCGAAAGCCAACACATTCTGGCTAGGCTTATAAATGACTTTGGGCAGGTACCTAGTACCTACCTATGAACTTATAATACAATGTTCCGGGAGTTTGTGCTTGTAAACGTACAATGTTTTCATCTTGACGTTTTGAAAGTTGATGAATTATAGGTTGACATTATGAAGGGGACCCATATACATATATACATATATACATATATATATATATATATATATATATATATATATATATATATATATAGATATATATATATATATATTTACTATAATTTTTGCGAACGACAATCAGACTACAGGTATAATGCCGAAAGTCAGATTGTCATTCACAAAATGTAAAATGTATTGCAAAGTCAAACACAGGTATGCGAATGCAGTAGTGCATTCACATAAGTGTGTTTAACAAACTGTACGGAGATAGTGGTACAGTGAGGTTTGTAAATTCATCCATATCCCCACTGTAGTGCAATCTCAGAGTTAGAATATATTGTTAGTAGGGGGTGTGGGGGGGTGCAGCCCTTCACAGGGGGAGTGCAGAGGGGCTTTACCCCCTGGAAAAATGTGATATGTTGTATAGGAGTTTCATTTACATGATCTCTTATATGGATATCATGTGTTGTTTTCGAAGACAATGTCAACTCTAATGCGTCAATCATTTTAGTCGACATTGTGATGCGGTTATGATACCGGTTTTGATGGTTTACTTCGAAATTGCTAACAGAAATTGTTTTGCCTTTCAAAATTTTGATAGTAAACCATATATATATATATATATATACACACACACAATACAATAAGCTTTTTTGACATCTGTTTAGATGATATAATTTGGTCAGCTAAGCAGTTGGTTGACAGGTCTGCCAGAATGCACTGTTCACAGGGATGGTAACTATATCCTTTTCCTAATATCGTGCAGTCTTGTTAGTATATATAACTGGCAGGTAGTGTAGGGAAGCAGGTGTGTTTGCCCTCCTGCAAAAAATATTTTTTTTTATTCTTTATTTTTTTAACTTTGCATGTGCCAGTGCTACTTTTTAAACAGGAAATCATCGCTGTTGTGGTTTCTATTTGTGCACTAGCACTGATTCTGTGTCTGGGTCTTTCTCTTTCTCTCCATGCTTGTACAAGTATGGAGTTATCATGTATAAGTAAGGAAGTATAGGATGACTCAATTTTTGTTGGTAAATGCTTAATATTTATTTTAATAGCTCTGTGAAAGACCTGTACCCTGTTCATAATGTGTTTCAATTCCTTGTGCGCATTGGCTGTTGTGGTAGGTTCAAGTGTTCTTGCAGCCCTTTAAAGGATACTACTGGTTTGTTAGGAAGCCACTATTTTGTAACACAAAGCAGCTTAACTAAATGCTTTGCATCAAGCAGTTTTGCACTACTACAGATCAGAATACATTCTTTACTGCGGTGTTGGTGCTGCGGTAGCATTGTCGCCTCACAGTAAGACATTGTCCTGTTCGATTCTCAGCTAAAGCGTCTTCTGTGTGGAGACATGCATGAATGGGCATACCTTCATTGAAGGTTGTGCATCAGGGCTGGCAACTCGGTACGTAAAAATCTACTGTCAATCATTAGCGGACCGGCGTTCCGCTGCGGTGACCCCTAACCGGGAAAAGCCGAAAGATACAACAGCAACAGATCAGAAAAGGTTCGTCTTTTGTTGAAAGTATCCATGTTTAACTTCCAAAGGAGATAATAAACCTATATAATCCCATCAAAAATGAGTCATTCTTTGACTAGTCATCTCCTGATACTTATTTTTAACTGGATAAACAGCCTTGTGGTCAAGAAGCCCTGAAGTTCTCATCTCTACAGGTTGAGCAGTGGTATTATGCCACATAAAAGTCTCAAAAGTCACAGAAAAGTAGCAATGCATCTGACCATTCCCCAGTACACTTTGGTCAGTACAGTATGGTGGCTACCACTGCATATATTTTGTATAGTAGTGTGCGCCTAAGCTTGTAACACTATACTGCTATAAATGAAAGTATCTTTGAAGTAACCAGTGAGAAAAAAGTGATGGAACTATACACTAAACAAGTCCTCCATGATGCAGCTTTGTGTCAGGTAAATGACTTTTCACAACTCTGGTGGCAGCAGAACTAATGAAGGCATTATATTTAATATCTTTTGCTTTGCAAAAAAAAAATAACTGTAACCTGGGATGGACCTCATAAGAACTGAGCAGTACAGTTAGCAGCACATGATTGACTCATATGGTATAGCAAACAAATTGTTCCTCTCATCTTAGAGAAACCTGTGATTTATTATTTTTCTTGCTAATGTGAGAAATAATATCTGACATAACAAGGAGAAGGAGCTTAGGATTCTGAGCATTAGGCTTAGTCCATTCTCTGGTTTTGCTGCTGTCCAAGAAGTTTATGTGCATAAGGAAGTATGTTTTTTGTGGGAGCAGCAATTCACTTAATGGGATTATGCTGCATCTATTCCACTGTGCAATGCATCAGAGCAATTTATTTTGGCCGTTTTACAAAGTTATAGAATCTGTTTATCTTTTTCCATCATTATTATTTATACTCCCGGTTTTAGGAGCATGTTGTTGTTGTTGTATTTTGGCTTTTCCCGGTTAGGGGTCGCCACAGTGGAACTCCGGTCCACTAATGATTGGTAGTAGATTTTCACGAACGCCAAGGTGCCAGCTCGATGTTCAACCTTCAATAAAGGCACGCCCATTTACGCATATCTTTCAAACACTCACCCAACTGCAGGGAGGACATGCAGACTCCACACAGAAGGCACTCCCCGCACTCCAGCCGAGAATCGAACGGGAGAACCTCTTGCTGTGAGGCAACAATGCTACCGCTGCACCACCACGGAAGACCTTGTCCGATTATATCTTTTTTGTTAAAGAAAGAAAGAAAGAAAGAAAGAAAGAAAGAAAGAAAGAAAGAAAAAAGCAAATTCAATGCTCTTTATCAGTAAGTCTTGACATGGGTGAAAGTGATAAAGGGGGTGTTTCTCCATACATAATCCTAAGCCTTTGCTGTTGGTATCTAAACCTCTTACTCTTCCCTGAATCCCTCCAGCATTCACTTCATACATGTACTTTTAACTGCCAGAGCAAGTAACTTTTTTACAGGCATATATTTTTACTCATATATGAGGAAACACAGTATGTTTATATCCAAATCAAACATAAAAAGTTCCAAGTGTCCATTACATATTTACCATCTGTCCCTTTGATGCAAAGTATCCCAGTTCTGCCCTAGTCCTGTTCAGCATAATGTTATGCTACATTTTACTTTACTATTTGCAGGCTTATTACATTTTGTATAATCCATCAATGAAGATGTTTATTTTAATAGGGTACAGCTTCATCTATGAGTACACTGTATCAGCAAAGCACATTCAAGCTCATTATAAGTTGCACTTCTTCGTTTACAGTACAGCCCTACAACCTTTACGTACCATCAAAATGCATCTGCCCAGGTTAGTTATTTCAGAAGCCATACATTATCATTAAAGCAGCCTTCTTTTTCACGTCACATAGCATTTTCTGGAAGTAATGTTGTTGGAAAGGGGATGCCTGATTTGGACCTTATGAAATCTCATAACTTTGCCTGTTATTTCAGTGCAGCTATATGTGAATGTGCAAGAATGCAAACTGAAGCTGAAAGAAGACTTTTACTAAGGCCAGTTTAAGGCTGCAGCTAGTCTGCAGTGCAGAATCCCTATATCAGACCCCACTTATCACTGCAGAATCCCACTGTCAGACCCCACTTATGCTGCATGGCTTCATTTGTAGGTGTCAGTCAGTCTCTCATTAGTTCACAGAGGGAACTGTTATTAGATTAGAATTTCAGCTTTAGAGTGCCTTATTAAGTTTACAGCTAGAGATACCATTGGGAAACTCAGCCACATCACCTAGTACTAGTGGAAGACACACAATATCCCCAGCTAAGTACTTTCTCCACATGTCACAGAGGTAAATTTGTTTTCGCCCATCCAGTGAACCAGAGTGGTTTTAACGGTTATTAGGGAATTACACCATTTAATATGTAAGGATATCCTATTTTAGAAATGGGAAATAAGTTAGGTTAGGCACCTGCTACCCCACCTGGTGTTGTTGGGCCTGGTAGTGAAGGTTTAGGTCTCTAGATCAGGTGCTTGCTTTACACTGGTTATTTTTAGGTGAAAGAGTTTGATTAGTGCCAAGGTATTAATTGCATTGAAAGCTAAGCAGAGATCATCCCACAGAAGTCTGAATGATGCAGAGAAGAGTGACAAAGAAGGGTACTGAGACCCTCGATTTTTTTTTTTTTACTAAAAAAATATCAGTCTGCAAAGATGGATTAGGAACTTGGCAAGATAAAGGCCATTGGGACATTATATTCAATATTATATTCAATTATCAGCCTGATCAAGGCAAAATAAAGTGGGCCTATAACTTCTCTGAAACTTGAAGAGATACTGCAAAGGATAAGTTGTAAAAGGTTGAAGGATTTGATAAGCACCACAGAGATATGGGTTCAAAGAATAGTCCATTATCAACATAGGTACCTGAGTTGCTGATGAATATGTCAGATTTAAGTGGAATATTATCCAATTAAGTGGAATGTTATCTATATTTTAGGCACTGGTGATGATAATGTAACCAAGGGAACCTATGCCGCATTTTTTGTTATTGATTGTACAACAATGGTTAACACACCAAGCATCTGCTTACAGTGGTGGATTAAGCAAACATTGGGCCAGGTCTGATTTCAGACCATGGGCTCCTCACACACATTTTCAGGATCATGCATAAATGCATGTGTTCTTTGATTCACCTTCCTGATTACTTTTTTTGTTTAATACAGCAACATTTGTTAGAGTGTGTATTAGATTTGGAGTTTTGAAGATTTTTTTTCCAGTAACAGTGAAACTAAAATTATCAACAAATACTGGCAAAAGTATCTATTTCAGAACATTTCAACAATAATAAGCCACTCAAAAGGCTGTTATTATAATCCAACAATATCTGTACTCAGCAGTTACAGCCACTTTATTGACTGTGTATGCATCATAAGTCTGATTGTGATATAAATGGCCACAGTAATGTATTCCTATCTTCCTTACACAACTGCACACTAGTCTTGTAAAGACAGGCTAATGGCTTCTTTCAGTCATTTTTATCTAAAGACATCTAATTACCAAACTCAGCAAATATAATTACACCATTGACTGCATCTTTCTCAAATGTCTGGGTCAAAAATGAATAGCAATAATAATGAACAAAATCACATATTTTTCCCCCAAACACACAGTAGCCAAAGTATTCCAACTTAATTCACATGCACACATGCATGCTAAACCAGATTAAAGACTATTTAAATTGACAAGATTATAAAAGCATAAGGTACTTTAATCCTCAGAAAGCCCCCTATCCCACTAACAATTATAACAATTCTGTTGACTGTAAGCACCTATTTTTGTTATGAAGAATTAAATTACATGTACTTTATTTGCAGCTTTGGATGAACTGCAAATAAAACAAAAAAAAACCAAGATCACTAGCATCACACCATAAGACACAGCCATGTATAGCACAGTTTAAACAGAACAGTATTTGTGAGAGCATAATAAATATTAAACTCCTCATTACATATTCCAAGTCAGTATGCACAGTCTCTGTAGAAATAAAAGTCATCTGAATAATTTTCATTAAAGAGAACTATTACTAATGCAGAGGCTTCTGCTGGTAAACAACTTTGCATTTTAGTGCTTCATCTACAAATGCAGTGCCCATTGCCCTTGAAGAACAAATTATATATGTTGCATCGACGAAAGGTGTGTCAATGATATTGCAATACTATTTCCTGAACTATCTCAGCTATACAATTGGAAATGGCTGGCAAGCAACAACAGGTTCATACGTAGTAGGCATGCAATCCAGGAGACCATTAAGAAACCTAATCCAAATTCCCAATTGCTCCAAAGCACTGTCTGGTTAAATGACTTGTTCAATGTCATACAGCAGGTAAATGAAGGTGGAAGGATTCAAATCCCTGCCCCCTTTCCCCAGGAAGAAGGTCCTTAGTTCTCTGCACTAACTGCCAGAGTAATAGCTTTTAACTAAATGCAAAAATCCTTTATACAGACAACATAAAATAGAAATTGTTTAACAGCTACTGAGTCAATTTAACAGGCAGGTGGTTGAATCTCATCTGGATATTTATTTCTTTATAAGTAACAAACCGCTCAGAATTTGTCTACAGTTCGCAGTACTATCAGTAGCTGACACGCAGAGTAAACACATATTAATAAACATGACAGACAGAAGTATACGAGACAATTAGTATTATGTTTAATACCCCATCATTCAGGATAGCAAGTCACATACATGGACTACAGTCCTCCACTTTGTTGTACAGAAAACACTTATTCTTTATGAACTGGACACAGGAGTGCCTGCATCAGTGATAGTTTCCCCAGTCCTCTCTGTGACCCAACATATTGGGCTGCATGACATCTCAACACAGCACAGCAGGGAAAAGCCTTACAAACTAGGATTTCCTGGCAGTTCTGTGTTGTCATGCCTGATTGATATTCATAATGATTTAACAACCATTACTCATAACACCACAGCTAAGGTCATTATCATAACCTGATAAGTGGGTATCTGATGTTTTGCAAGCTCACTATGTTGGGTGTATAGTAACTGTGGTTGTGGTTGCAGGGCTGGCTGCACCACAGGAAATTCTATTGGCAGTAGAGATTTTACCTACTGTTGAAAGGAGCTTGTATGTGTGTGCATGTGCATGTGTGTACGCACACGCGCATGCGAGTGTGTTTTAAACATTGCTGAAATGTTGCTCAACTCTGTATTGTGAACAGTTAGCATGGAAAGAGGACTGCTGTGCTGCCAAGTACAACACTATTATATTGTGTATGGACAAAGTCCCATAAGCTATCCCTTTTGGACCAGCTAAAAGGTAGAAATACTTGTATTTCTGAATCATGCATAAGTGGCATTTTGCATTCCATATACTGTGGCTACATAATGGGATACAACTACTTACAATGTCTTACCATATTATCTGATATATTTTATTAATTGTGAAGGAGTTTGGAATGATATACTACGGAGTACCATCCCTGCTCACTGCACACTTTTTTTATGAAAAGAGCCCAACACCACAAAATCTATTAAAACAGATGCAGCTTGTGTTTACACATACATTCTTTTATACATTGATACAGTATAATTAGCTAACTGAAATATCACAGGCTGCAGAGCAAACACTACAAAAACAAAGTAGGTATAACAATTAAAATGAGCCAGAAGTCTGGGGTAAATGCAAGATGACTAGATTTTTCTGGCACAATCAGCTACACATAGCAATATAAGCTTGACCTTTTCTGAGGTCAAATGGAAAATGCATTATTAAGCAGATATCTGACTTTAGTGTACAGTGATTTCATTATGCAAAACAGTAGGACATTACACATATGGGAGCGTAGGATTTACTGTTTCCACATTAACACCATGGCTGTGATGCTCTGCACACCAGCAGAGATGCCTGTCCTTGCATGCAGAGTGTAAAAAGAAACTAAACAAGACATAATACTCACATGCTGATTAAATCAATTCTTAGAAATTTTTTAGGCTGCATTTCTGAGTCATACACGTCATGAACACATGGTCTGTCAACCATAGAATACTGTGTAGCTGTCGCATGAGCAAAGAGAACAGCACTCAAATATGTTTTCTGCAAGAATGGTTTCTAAGCCAAAAGAAACATTTAATGCAGCTACTGCATGACTTGTGAAAATGTGGTCATAGAAAACTAAATGGATTGTGTATTGCAAAAAAATATATATAACTTTTTGCTATACTAGTATTGTAGTTTTTTTATTTTCTACATAAATAATGCAACTTTTTTCTATAAAACTAAATAAATAATATACCTTTATGCTTATGACAAGTATGCAACTCAACTTTAAAACTGTGATACACAGGTTAAATGCCGGGGTATAGATATTTGGTTCCCCTTTACAATCTCGAATTACTGAATGCTCGAAATTCAGTAACTCAAGACTGTAAAGGCGAAAATCCACAAGTGCAAATCTGCATAATCGCGAATTCAAATATCTCGAATCCGCGCTTATGCATGTCAGCTACGGGACGGGAAGTGTGTGTGTCAGGGTGTTTCATGGAAGTGAGGGCAAGTGACTGTATGTGTGTGTTTTGTAAGTTGTGCGTGTGGGTTAGTGTAGGGAGGTGGGAGCATGAGTGTTGAGTGTTGAATGTGTCTGTGTATGGGTGATGTACTTGTGTGTGTGTGAGGCAGTTTCAGTGGTTTTTTTTTGTGTGCATTAGTGCGATCTCGGAGTTAGAATATATAAGTAGGGGGGTGGGGGGTGCAGGAGGGCTTGCTCCCCTGCGTACATGTAGTGTAGGGCTTGTAGTTTATGTGATGTGGGTTGTATGGTGTGCATGTTATGTGGTGTATGTGTTCTGTATGTTTGGGTTTTATGTTTTCATGCTTGTGGGTTTCGGGATTTTGTTTGGTTCGACTTTACAGTTTCGAATTACTGAATTTCGAGCATTCAGTAATTCGAAATTGAAAAGGTGAACCAGATATTTATATATGTATTGAACTATTTATGTGTGTATATATACACACGCACACACACACACACACACAGCCACACTACAGTGCAACCCTGGAGTGAGAATATAAAGTTGGGGGTAGGGGGGCACAGCCCCCCGCATTGGGTGGTGTGGGGGGCTTAGCCCCCCACATTTTGCAAACAGTTTTTACTGATGTTATATGTTTCAATTTATTTTAATGGATACACATGTATATAATAGTGCATAGACTGCAATTATGTGGAGGGCTACGCCCCCCACACCCCCAATATGGTGGGCTGTGCCCTCCACACCCCCATTAATTAATATTCTCACTCCAGGTTCACAGTGCAGTGGGGCAGGGGCTAAATACCATTTCTGACCAAATGTCATTCGACCAAATGAGCTTTCAGTCAAATGAGCTTTCAGTGAAGTGGGCTGCCTGAAATCATTTTCAGTCAAATGAAATTCGACCAAATACAGTAGATCCATATGTATATATATATATATATATATATATATATATATATATATATATATATATATATATATATATATATATACACACACACACACACACACATGCACACACACACACACACACACACACACACACACACACACACACACACACACACACACACACATATAAGTAAACAGCATTAAGGACCCAGTTCAGAAAGATTACCATGAGGTATACATGTCAAGGTAACTATTTCTGATCCCAGGACAAGCCTAACATGGTGCTACATGACAAAGACATGTAGCACCACAGTAGGTTGCCTATGCAGCCATGCTGAATGCTAATTAAGCATTCCATTGAAGAGGCATAGGCTAATTATCCATTTTTCCCCCCTTGAAATTGTCTGTGATAAGGCATTTGTGAAAAGCTGATGCTCATCCACTGTAGTAGAGGTAAGTGACATGGCGTTTAGCGGATAGCTAGTGTTGGGGAGTGTGTATTAAGAGCTGCATGTATGAGTGTACGTGTGACTGTGTATCTTTTGGGAGTTCACAGTGGGGGATTAGCATATTTCTTAACCTCTTAGCACAGGAAATCAGGACAAAGGCAAAAATAATGGGGGGACAAAGGCACAAAAACAGGGGCATATTTTAAATATTGCTCTTACAAATGTAGAAAGTTACTAGAGTCATAGATTTTGCCTTGGCATGCATTTTCTGATGAATTATAAATCTCAGATGTCTATAATTTTTTAACGACTTCAGTCCTCAATGATTTTCCAGAAAACCACTAATTTTATAAGGAACAGGCTAAAAATATGAGGCAAAAATCTGGACATTTTGTGAAAATCTGGACAAAAGAGAGGTATGTGGATTAGTGAAGGATAGTTAGGTTTTTATAGGTGTGTGTGTGTGTGTGTGTGTGTGTGTGTGTGTGTGTGTGTGTGTGTGTGTGTGTGTGTGTGTGTGTGTGTGTGTGTGTGTGTGTGTGTGTGTGTGCATGAATGCATGATGTGTGTGGGAGGGGGGGTTGGGGTACTGTCATATCTCTGCAATGTCCTAGACTAATGATCAAATCCCGCAGATCAGCCAATACTATGTGGTATACATCCAAATAAATCCACTACATCAGTAGTGACAAATAGTAACTGTTGATTGTATAGGTCAGGTTTAATACACCTTAAAAGGTCCAAGGAATCCTTTAAAACATATTGGTCTCTTTGTGGAATATGTTTCAGTTTTACATCTAAGTACCTAGCTAGGGGTGCAGTAATAGAACCTTCTGCCAAGACAATAGGTCTCAAGGGGGGTGTCATGAACATTTGTATGAACGTTGGGTATGCCGAAAATTCAAAGCATGCAGAGATTCTCATTTTTCAAAAATATATAGGTATCTAAATCTATTAGGTCATCTTGTAACAAATCATTTAAGGTTAGATGTATGTGTTCATTGGCAATATTTCTTTCTTTCCTTGATGCTCTAACATATTTATCAGGCTTATCTAAAATACTTAAAATTTTAGCCTCATATATAGTGGCATCCATAAATACAGTGCCTCCTCCTTTGTCAGGCCTAATAATCCTTAGATATATATTCCCTCTGATTTAATTCAATAGCATGTGTTCATCCTTAGTGAGATTAGATGGGAATCTATTTTTCAAAATCCCTTTCCTCAATTCACTTTCTACTATGGATTCAATATTTTTCAGCTGAATGTGTATGGGGGATTAAAGGTACTCTTTCTTCTTAATACTTGATGAGATGCCCTATTTACACCTTCACCCCGCATGATTTGCAAATTTTTCTTCTATTGATACATTTTCAATTCATTGGACTTCTAAGATGAAACCCTTGTAAAACAGTTAAAAACAGGTTTCATTAATTTCCATACTACTATACTTAAAAATGTTGTACCCATTTAAACTGTGCTTAGGTCCCCCTTGTTGGATTTCCACTTGTGTACTTGAATATATTTCACTTATTGGCTCGAGTTGTCCCTCCCCCTGTTCTTGTCCTTGCCCCTCCATTGGTAATTGTTTTAATATTTGTTTCTTATCCTTTCGGACCTCCAGAGGGGTGAATATTCTAAAGGGTCTACATAATTTAAATTGGGGTCAATATCTGTCGGCTCATATCCAGTAGTTTGCCTTTCAAAGGTTCATAGGTTCATAGGTTGGTACTAGGCTATTTGCCCTACAAGCCTAGTCATAACAATTCCCTGGCTATTTCTTCCCACAGTATTTACTTCCCTGGACCCCTGTCTATCAGAGTGGCTGATGTGATCCCCTGGGTGAATTTCCTATCTCCCATCCAATCATCAAGGTTCCTTTTGAAGTGGGCCAAAGAGGAACTCTGCTTGACATGTATGGGCAGTCTATTCCAGATTCTGGGGAGTCTCTGGGTCATCCTTTCATTCCTATAAACTGCCCTATCTCCCTCCCTGTATTCTTGGTCATCTCTAAATACTTGACTGCCTCCCCTAGGTTTAGGGTAACTTTTTTTCTCTTGATATTCGTTTAAGTCCCTATCTATTTTTTTCTTTTTTCTTGCAAAAACGTCTTGGCACTTTTTGTCCACAAAATCTTATTGTCTCCGGTATTCATCTACTTTAAATAATAAATCCTTGGTAATTCTGTTGTTAACAACTTATGTCCGCTTAGAAATATCTTCCATAACTTCCTCATTATTCTTAATAATGGTGTTTATCACATCAAAGCCTCCATTTTACTAGTGCTCACCCAATTAGTCAGAAAAAAAGGATAGTCAAATATCAATTCATTAGAGCTAGTCGTATGACTTTGGATGACAAGGATTTTAATTTGAAAAATTAAAAAAATATGTTTTATGACAGAGGTTATCCTAAACAGCTAATAGAGGGGATATATAATGAAGTTAACAAGGCTAGGCAAGGGATATTTGCTCCCATTTTGGGGAAATATGTTCCCATTGATTTCAGATGCCCCGAGCAATCCATTATTTTAAATCAGGTACCTAATAGTGACTGTGAGGCTGCTTTTACTACTGACTTTAGTGGGGATTCATACATTATTAGGAATATATTAAGGAAAGAATGGGATAGGTTTTCCAATATATCAGATTTGAGATGTATTAGTGGCATACCTTTTATTTGTGCTTTTAAAAAAGGATTAAATATAAAGAATCTTATGGAAAGAAACAATGTGAAAGGTACTAATTGTGCTAAACTTGGGACATACAAATGTGGAAGATGTCCACAATGCCCCTTTGTAGCCCATAGACAAGGGGTAATGATAGAGGCAAGAGATAGATACATCACCAGTGCAAGGTATTCTACATGTGAGTCTAGTGGTTTAGTTTATGTTGCAATGTGCCAAATGTGCTCAGCCTTTTATGTCGGAAAAACTGAAAGAATTTTGAAAAGAAGGATACATGAATACACAACAAAAATCCCAACACTGCTCTTTATAAGCATATGTCATCATGTCCTTCCTCTAGATTCGTATTCTTTGTACTTGAGGAGATCCCCCAAGATGTTAGGGAAGGCCAATGGGAGGCTAGAATAGAATATCGAGAGTTATACTGGCAGGTTATCCTAGAGGCAAATAGAGAGCTGGGGTTGAATGAGAATATATCCCTTGCACCAGTGTTAAAGTTAAGGGCTGCAAAGTTGTAATGAATATATAGTATTAACAATGTTACAAAAATGATTAGTGTCAAGGAATTTTGGTATATATGTTTGGTACTTGCACACTATTTTAACAAAATAATTTCTATAGTTATTTTTATATGAGTATCTGAATGTTAGTTTTACAGGGTCAAAAACCCATATAAGGTAGGACTACAGGATTTACTATTGGAATTTTTTATGAATTTTAGATAATTTTAAGTTGAGTAACTTAATAAAATAATGTTTTACTATTTTTTTTAATGTAAAGTCTTCCTAAATAATATAGATTTGTTGTTTTAAACTTCAATTATAATTTTTTTCAATTATAATTATATTTATAATAATGTGCAGAATGTTTGGCATCAAATTTTGAAATGATCTCATTATTCATTAATTATTCATTAACCAATGCAGTTTAGGGATTGTATATAAATAGGGGATTTGTGAATGTTTCCAGTATTATGTCTGATGAAGTTATTGATGAAAACATATATTAAAAGTGGCGTTAATGTCGAACTGAACATGTCCGTCTTTATAGTATATGGTATAGTGGATTGTGTTTTCACTACTATCTCCCCCTGTGGTGTGGTCGATGTTTGTGTGGATATATTCAAAACCTACACCATCCCACCAAGAACATTAGTCCTCTGCACTACCTATAGATACTAGGGATAATAAGAAAATATAATGGGTAAAAGGGAATGAGGAAAACAGGTTAAAGTTTAAATGCTGGGATGATTCAAACCCTGTCCCTTAACACACTACACTAATCAATAAGTATGAATTTCAAGGATGTTTCTGTAATATATATTACACAATCTCTGTCATTACTCACCGCACCAGTTAGTGAATTATGAGGAAAAAAGGGCAAGGCAATTATAAGTATACCTATCATGACAAAGCCAATAATAACAGCTGGACAATGACCAGCAATCAGGAATAGATTTTAATTATTTTCATATATATATATATATATATATATATATATATATATATATATATATATATATATTTAATTGCTAGTATGACAGTGCTTGCATTAGCATGCATTTACTGAATGATATGAGGTCTGAAACTCTAATGTCTGTAATTAGTGACTAACTCTTATCATCTGTGATTTGACAAGGCAGGAAAAACATATAAGGAGAGGTAATGCACATTCTAACAACTCATGGTGTGTGTGTGTGTGTGTGTGTGTGTGTGTGTGTGTGTGTGTGTGTGTGTGTGTGTGTGTGTGTGTGTGTGTGTGTGTGTGTGTGTGTGTGTGTGTGTGTGTGTGTGTGTGTGTGTGGGTGTGTGTGTGTGTATATATGTGTGTGCATGCATATGTATATGTGTGTGTGTATGTCTGAGTGTGTTTGTGTGTGTGTGTGTATGTGCGTGTGTGTGTGTGTGTGTGTGTGTGTGTGTGTGTGTGTGTGTGTATGAATCTGAGAATGTGTGGGAGAGTGAATGGTGGGGTACCTGTGCCAATGTGATGTATGGGATGACAATGTTACCTACTGCAGGAAAGTGCTGATCCGCATTCACAGTAGGTAACTGCAATTCAGAATCATGCAAATTAGTTGATAATGAGTTTTTTCCTCATTGCAGCTATTGTGTCTCTGAATCAAAACTCTAAATATCTCAGAAACAGAGTATTTTTACTGCAGCCCTTACCTCACGTGCTGAGGTTCTTTCTGAATCCTTCGGTAAGATATTACAGAAATTTTACTAGGAATACATCATTTGGCAGTATTGCAGTCATTTGGTAGCAGTGAAGTGATAATACACAGCTGAAGTTTATTTCATAGTTAGTTTTTGAAATGCACATTTGAGTAGTTATAAAATAAGCTCATCTGTCTTACCTGGTTCTATAAGAGTAAGGGTAGAATTTTTTTGGCTCTAGGCTGCAACTCTGAGTATTTGCTGCCAAACATCAGCCCTACTGCTCCACTTCCCAACTTTGGCAATACCTATTAGTTTTGTGGCTGCTGGTAAGGTGGAAAGGAAAGGCAGAAAGCAATTGCAACATGTACAGTTCCACAATTTAGAGCCTGTCAGTGGGATGGGGAGGGAAATGGGAGAGTAGTATCCTAGGAAAGAAGCAGAACAGCTCATACCACATCATCCTGCTTGCAGCCTTGCTTTTTTCTAAGTCATAGCTCTCTCCAACAGGCTGGTAAGGCAGTGGGGAGTGGCTGTCAGCCCACATTTCTGACCCTGGGTCCAGAGGATGGACATACCTCTCTGTTATCTTGCCCCCTGCTGTCATTCTTTCTCTCTCACTCTCTTTCTCTCTCTCTCTCTTTTTCACTCTTAGCTCAGGCCTCTGCCAGAGATTCCATGAGAGGGATTTTCAGCATGTTTCCACCCACTCAGTATAGGCATGCCCTTCCCCCCGCCTTGCCTTCAAGTGACCAGTCTGCTAATCAAACTCATCTCCCCTAGGTTGAACTTACATATTTATCCCTCTACATCACCAGTGATGCAGAGGTAAAAGTTGGAATGTTTGATGAGACAGCAGTGACAATGAATCAACAAGTACTGCAGCCATCATTTGAGCTGAAAATTATGGAGGTATGAGACTTAGAGAAGCTGATTTAATCTTGCTAAATGTCCCAAAGACATCAGGTAAGTGTGTTTTTATTTACTCCAATTCCATACGTAGACTTTTAAGATGCATTTACTGTTAATCTGTTAATGTTGTTTATTGTGCCTGAGTGTTGCTTGTATGGAACACTTTTTGGCTTTGCATTTCTAGTGAGAGTGGGAAATTTGGTAGTGTCAGAAGCATTCTGCCTATACTGGGCTTAAATGAGGGTTAGCTACAAACTAATTTGTCCAGGAACATCTTCAAAAGAGGGTTAGATAAATATATTAGTGGGATTTAAGAGGGTGAGGGGGATGTAAGGGTTAATTGGAAGGAAGGATGATGGGGAGGAAATGAGGTATGGGTAGGGAGGGGCTTAAGAGGTTTAGGCAAGTGTAGCTGGGTAAGGAATCACATTTTGGTGTGGACTTGCTAAGGTGAGTTCATACCCAAGACGACCTGTAGGTACTCCAAAGGAACAGGTAGGCCTTGGGTTGCCAGTGGATGTTTGGAAGGTCAGGGGCAGGTGGTTTGTATAGTGGATATTATATATTTTTTTTCATGGCGTGTTAATGTGCTGTTATGCATCATATTTCTGGTCCCCCTCCTTTAAGTCAGCTAAGATTGGTGATTAATGAATGAGGAAAGGCAATTTGAGTTCAGACTTCTTACTTTTCATATATTGGTATATTCCTGCTAATGCAAAACCTTTGCTGTTAACTTGGTAAAGGTGCATGAACAGCATTAAAGATCGAGAGGAACTCTCCCCGTGGCAGATTCAGTCCGTTTCATTACATGGTGGCCTTTCCAGTAGGGAGTGGTTCCTCACTCTGCATGTGACTGTAGGCATGTTGTATACATTCCGAGTGCTGCTGTGGCATGATACAGCAGAGTGTAGACTGTTAGTCACTGCAATGCCCTTTATTTGATAATAATAATAATAATAATAATAATAATAATAATAATAATAATAAAAATGGTGCAGCCTGGTTTTACTTTGTGGTAGCCCCCCTTCACACGCCGAGTCAGGTACATTTACGCTGTGGCTGTGAGGAGTCACAGAGAAGTTTAATATGAAACGAAGGAGGCACCAGGGTTTTGGAAGGGGAAGTGGGTGCAACTTCCATACTTGCAGTGGGTTGAATGGTGGCTTGGGTTAATCATTGGAAGTGGGTCCTCGTGAAGTGATAGAGAGAGAGACAGACAGAAAGCAATGTAGCTTTTATTGTGGAATCACATTCTGACAAAAAGGAGAGTTTCACGGGCTATGGGGCATGTTGAGCAGTGGTTGGTGGGTGACCATTACAGCTATTAGTGCATATGCATGGGAAGCTTGTGGAGGGGAGGTTTTCTGACTCTCAGGCACCTTTGTTTCATAAGCTTGGTCTGGTGCTTTAAATGGTGTTTTTGGATAATTGCACTTCTCTATGTTGGAAGTTAGAAAAAAGAGCAGATGATTCATACCTCATAATCTCTTGACACAAATCTTGTAGGAGGTAATATCTGTGCCTTTCAACTGTCCAGGTTTTCGCAGTGCTTAGATTGTGCCTCAAAGTTGTTTTGTAGCCTCGACTGGTGCTGCCATAACAGCTTGGTGTGTTTTTTTTTTTTTTTAGGGCTTGTGTACATTGTTGGTGGGGTGGTCATGTCAATCTGGCAGTGTTTGCATGGTGGAGCCATGACTGCTTAGGTTAGTTTTCTCAAAAAAAAAAAAAAAGGGTTAAAACGGAAAGCATACAGATCCTTTATAGAAATGTGGTCGCAGGGGTTCCAGGACTGTACAGCTTGCCTTTTTGTGGGCTGTCAGGTCTCTGAGGGAAGCATGGATTCGCACAGGAGGGGTGAGATGGTCAGCTGCAGTTGAGGAGCTGCTTTTGAAGGTAAAGATGTTCCGGTATAGGAGGTGTGTGCGAGTTGTGAGGTGCAGGTGTGATCGGGGCTGCTGAATTATTATCATCACTAGTGCAGACAGAACAGAGTGTTGGTAATCGGCCAGCTGAAAGGTGACAACTCTAAATGATGGTGGCTATTGAATAGTGGGCATAGTTCAATTGAAGAAAAATTTAATAAGATGGAGTTTTACTGAGCAAACACTTTGTTGTTGGCAATCCAATACTCTGTGGTGACCGTGGTATACTGCAAAAGTCTTAGTATGGCAGTTCCTGGAAACCAACTGGGTCTTCCTCCTTTAAAGTAATGTTTGTGTGTTTTTTGTCTTAGGGGCACTTCTGTTTCCACAATGAGAACAATTCTGCAGAAGATGAAGGATTTTAATTACCGCAGTGAATCTCTTTATAGTTGTGATCTGAGAGTGAAGATATTTGGGAAGATTTTAAAAGGATGAATCTTGCTGTGGATATTATCGACAGATTTAGACAGCCCTGAAAGACAAATGTGAGACTGTAGCTTTAAATCCTCCTTGAAAGGCTGTCTTGCATGTTGATTTCTCTGTAGTAAATAGGTGGAACAAATAGTGCTGTGATAAGCTTTGGAGCATGGGGTGGGCATTTACACAGGAAGTTCAGTCTTTTTCATGAAAATGCACATCAGTCAAGGGGTCAGAAGTTAAATACAAAAAAAAAAAATATATATATATATATATATATATATATATATATATACACACACACACAGAGTAAATGTAAGTTGAGGTGGGGAAGATAGTACATGTGTAGCGGTTTATGTTGGGGGGGTAGGGTTGAAGATCCAACTACCGGAGTTCTGATAAACTGTATCTTAACCAGCATGTATTCTGCATTCAGGTTTCTTGGTTTCCTTGTGGAGGGCAGATCAAGCATCAAGGGAAGGTGTGCTGTACCTTGAATTCCATTGCAATTTAGGTTCTCGCACAGCAGGATGTAGAGTTTTTTGTTTCATTCGGCACGGTGCTTATCCCAGCTTGCATAAGGCTTGCATTCCGGATTGTCTGTGTATCGTACTGGACAAAGGTATTTCTAAGGTGCAGTTTTGATCTCCTCTAGTTTGTTGTGGGTAGGCTTATTTTATTCTTGAGGATGACATTCATCTTCCCTGAATTTTCTGGGAATGTAAGGAAGCAGGTGGTATGTTAAATAATTTTACTTTTCTTCTAGAAGTTGGATCAACTCAACGTGTTCACCAGCCTACAACAGATGAAGGTATCCCTGCTATGGTTATGGGTTCACAACTTTTTGATGTTAGCAAGTTCTACTCAATCATTTTGGTTATTCTGACCATTCTAATGTTAATTGCCGTATTAGATGGAAACCATTTCTGAAGCAAGCAGGCACAGTCACTTGTAAATGATTATTGCACTGATGATAAATTTATATTTGAATTCTTAACGAAACAGAAGTTAGACAATGACCTTAAAGATCTGTCAGCTGAAGAAATGAGGAATACATTCTGTGAAAGGTGTCAGTTTTAGTAGTATCTGACAGTTTGGGAGGACATTCTGGTAATATTTTGTTGATAACTCCAGGTCCAGTTCAACATCTCCTGAGTACAAATGTATGGCATGTGTCCCTGATGGTTTTAACTAGTTTGGGTTTTGTCCTGCATTCGGTTGTAATTGGTCCCTGTTTGATGTAGTAGTTTAGGGCTCTGTTGTGTTCGTGTGAGCAATGGTTAGCAGTACAGGGCATCCATGCAGGTCATTTGTAGTTTACAGTGGGTTGTTCTCAGGGCACTACTTTACCCAAACTGTCAAAGGAGTTAGCATGTGGCGTAGTTCTTAATGGTACATGTTTTCGTGGTATGTTCAAGGTTAGGTTTCTATCTTGGGCAGTTTCATGGTTGGGTGGTTTGTAGGAAGGTGAAGTAGATCATTAAAGAGGGAACTGGAAAGTTACACAGGCCTGTTATGTGCACCTGATTAATTGTATGGGATGTTGTAACAGCAGTACAAGGGGGATTTGGAGACTCTCTGCATGCCTCTCAACTGTACAGATTCACAGAATTGGCTAGATTTTTTCTCATATTTTGGTGCTCTGGATATAATTGTGGCTTGTGGATTTCTGGCAACTAATGGCAATTTCTCAAGGATGGCAGTTAGAAATAAGGACAGACATTTGGCTTTCAGACTTAATATCCTTTAGTCAATTTGTGCTAATGCAGAACCTTATAGCTCAGCTTTCATAGGGTGGCTGGCCTTTGGTAACATTCTCTAGTGTGCTGCTGAGTCATTTAGTGGTTGGTGTGTGATGCAACCCTCTGGTTTGTTGTGAGATTTTGGATGGGACTTCAGTTTGTACAGGTGATGCCATGGGAAGGTTTAGAGGTGGGGTGCATCCAGAAGTATGATGGAAATAATGGAAGATACTGAGGTCTGCATGGGAGGTGGATTACAGTTTTCAGGAGCAAAAATAATTCATCTAGTCCAGGTTGGCAAAACATTAGTTGAGGGAAATGAAAATTATAACCTCATAATCTATAAGTATTTCTTATATTAAACACAAGTACCCAAGTCGGAGCACTAAAATGTGTTGCCCATCATTAGTGGATAATTCCATTGGTAAATACATTAGTGCTGTTACTGGAACAGATCCTTTAGCCTAGTTGGCAGTATCTTTAATGTAGTCCACATGTTAAGATGGTGGTCTACTAATATACTTAGGACCATGGTAGTACAATTGTCCAACAGTATACTTTTTGAGATTTAAATCACACCATTAAGTTGGATTTCTTAGTATTTCACCCGGACAATTCATTGTTAGCATCCATTACAAATCACATTCCCGTTGGCATTTCAGTTAATTTATGTCTTAAAATCTTCAAGAAGCTATTCAAGAGTAGGAAGAATAATGTAATACAGCAAAACAATAGGCTGTGATGTGAAACAAACTCTAATAAAGATGTCTGCATTTTATGATTAAGGTGTAATTTCAATGATTAGTAGATAAAGGTTTCAGCTGCTTTTCACAGGATAGGATATTGTTACAGGCTAATTATGGGCTTCAATTGCAGTCAGAATTAGGTAAATTGCTTTCAACAAACAGGAAGGAAATAGTGCTTCAGTGGGAAGTCTGTAAGCAAGAAGTTTTGATATGTGTGTACTGAATTTGCATTTTACTTTGTTTTACAGGTGTGGGAAGAGCAGAATGGCAACAGTCAGTGCCTGAAGGAAGCAGACATTAAAAGTGAGAAGACTAGCGTGGGCACTGGTCAGTGAACTGAAGGAAGCAGGCTTGAAAGGTGATGGAGGTTCCAGTCACTAGAGTACTGTGCAATGATGTCCTAGACAGGGGAGTGCAGGGTAAGTAGTACTCAGTAGTCTAAGGAAATGGAATTGAAGGCAATGGTTCTGCTGGTGTCAGTTATTATATTTTTGCTTAGATTGCATAGTGAGACTTTTGGAAGGAAATTTCAAATTTGGTTATTACATATTGGGTGTGAAATAGGGTTACAGATAGGCAGGTCAGGGGTAAGTGCCCTTGTATGGTTTCATGTGGCATTGGGTAATGTTTGGAGATGACTTTGGCATGTAAGGCTCTGGGACCCATTAGGATATTACTGGTAGTTAGGGTACAGGAGAGTTAATTATGGTACAGAAGTTATACAAAATTATGATTTCTTTAGTATTGGGGAAGGATCCTTGGATTATTTTAACCATTTAGTCAACTGGTGGTTTGGGGGTATTTATATGACAGGGTGTCGGGTTGATGATAGGAATCCAGTTTAGTTTGGGGTGGATTTGGAACACCGAATGATGTTTGGCTCAGTCCTTTTATGGGTGGTTAGGTCTGGCAAATTTTGGTATGAGGGAGAGGGAACAGTGTGGTCAGGCTGGTTGGCAGAGAAGAGGGACAGGCTGACCCTCTTCTGTTCCCACTCTGGTGTTTGGATGTTCATTTCAATGAGTGGGGAGAGGAAAGTGAGCAGTTGGAGGCTGCTTGATAAATAAGCAAATGGAGGTAAGAGTGTTAATTATTTGGTTAGAGGTATAATTCAATAAATGGTATATGAAGTGAGTTGTTGGATGCTGCTTCATAATTAAAATGAGTGGTCAGGATGAATAAGGTCACACTGTCCTGATTAACATTACATGAATGTTTATGCTGTGATTAAAATCAACAATACTATGTTCATCTATAATTAATAAATATTGGTTATCAAAGTTATGTTATGGAAGTTTAATAAAGGTCGTCAAATGTCATTTGGTGTGATGTCTTTATTGAAGTGAACCAGAACAAATGAGGTTTGGCTACAAACCAGTTTGTCCAGGAACATCTTCAGAAGGGAGGTAGATAATTATATTAGTGGGATTTAAGAGGGTGAGGGGGATGTAAGGGTTAAATGGAAGGAGGGATGATGGGGATGAAATGAGGTGTGGGTAGGGAGGGGCTTAAGAGGTTTAGGCAAGTGTAGCTGGGTAAGGAATCACATTTTGGTCTGGACTTGATACCCACCCTCCCTCCCTCTTTTTGTGGATTGGTGGGGATTGTGGGGTATTTTATTCAGGTAGGGTGGAGAAGAGGGACAGGCTTGCCCTCTTCTGTTCCCCCTCTGGTGTTTGGAGATTCATTTCAATGAGTGAGTAGAGGAAAGTGAGCAGTTGGAGGCTACTTGATAAATAAGCAAATGGAGGTAAGGATGCTGCTTATTTAGTTGGAGGCAAAAGTCAATAAATGGTATATGAAGTGAGTTGTTGGACGCTGCTTCGTAAGTAAGTGAGTAGAGGTTTGGATGCTGCTTACTGGGTCAGGATGAGTAAGGTCACACTCTCCTGACTTAATGGGTTGGATGTGTAATTCAATAAATAGGATATGAAGTGAGTTGTTGGATGCTGCTTCATAACTAAAGTGAGGGGTCAGGATGAATATGGTCACACTGTCCTGATTAACATTACATGGATGTTTATGCTGTGATTAAAATCAGCAATACTATGTTCATTTGTAATTAATAAATATTGGTTATCAAAGTTATGTTATGGAAGTTTAATAAAGGTCATCAAATGTCATTCGGTGTGATGTATTTATTGAAGTGGACTGGGACAATTTACAATTGATTTCCTAACCATCTGTGACTTGTAAGTGCAGCTTTTAAATCATATTACATAGCAGTACATGCTAATCTGTTAATCTTTGCTGCTGTGTGCTGAATTTTTCTTGCTACATACTGGTACTGGATTTAACAGATCTAACAGGATGCGTCATGGGTATGAATCCCAAAGACATAAGGGAATTGTGTTTTTATTTAATTTAATTCCATCATGATACTATTTATATTTCCAAAGTTTTGTTCATTAGAGGCATTTTTTTTTCAATGAACACTGCTGCCTATGCAGAATTGTTCACAGAAATCATGTACAATCATGTCAATAAATGCATATAGACATCTGTACCTACCATAAATAATCCAAGAACTAACTCAAAATAAAAACCTGGTGGAATCCAAACATAAATAGGTTGTACAACCAAAGAAAAAACTCATAGCCAAGATTAGGAACTACACACCCAGCATGATAAAAGCACTCTCATTGACCTAAAGAAATAACTAATGAAATCTAATATAGTGAAATTTGTGGTAAATATAACCTCATAAGTAAAGGACAACAAAAAGGCTTCTTTATCTATGTCCAAAATTTCAAAGCCGGTACAAAGCAGTGCGCAGAACTAATTGTAAATTTAGCCACATAAACACAGCCAGAAGATATAGTAAATCTGCTGGATGACAAATTCCATTCCAATCCCCCCTCCCCAGCTACCCTCCAGGAAATACTTTAAAAAACACCCCACAACTATCATTAGGGTGCAGGTTTATATAAGGCCAAAAACACTGCATCAGCATATATAGGGTTCCTATCACGTCATCAAACTTTTACAAGTTCGAACCACATATGGTCGAGACCATATGTTCAAATTTGTAAAAGTCCGGGCATGTGAATGCAAATCTCCGTAGGTGGAGGTTTCCATTCACTTCAATGCGGTGCTTTCTCGGAGTTGGTATATTTAAGTAGCGGGGGGTGTGAGGGGGCGCAGCTTATTTTGTTGTCCATTGTGTTTATTTATTTTTTTTTAGGTAGTTAAAGTTATGTAACTTCGAACATAATGGTTCGACCATTAGGTGTTCGAAGTTACGTAACATCGACTATGTGATATAGACCCATACACCGCGTTTTGTGGTTCATAGATAATAACATGGCTTTCAACTGACATGTGTCTAAAGTAGTAAGGAATTCATTCTATGTTGCACAACTTATAAGCAAGTGTATCTCATCTAGCTTGAAGAAAGTCATTGTTCCACTGTATTTGGCCCACACCAGGCTCATTTTCAAATACAATGGCCCTATGGTATGTATGTGACAAGACACATAGAACAACTGGAAAATCCAGAGAGGTTCCACACAAAAAGAATACAGGACGTAAATAGCATGTCTGATGCAGATCGCCTCAAAGCTCTATCTCTATACCCTGTTTTTCACAGACTGTTGAAAGCTGATGTATGCCTGGCTACAAGGTATCCTTGGATCTCACTCTGATGGACCTTTTGCTTATCCACAAAATCAATAGCATCAGAATTACTCAGTCTAGGGATTTAAACTTTGTTTGTGACATTAATAGGACACATTGGAGGGAAAGGTATGTGTCTCTGAGAAGTCCCCTTTTCTGGAACAGGCTTCATATCCATGTAAAGCAGAGCTCTTCCCTAACACTGTTCAAGATAAATCTGGACCAGTGGATGGAAAATCAGAAATACATTGCCAGTCTAGCACCTATATTTCTAATGGACAGAGAAAGCCTGTAAATCTTTCCTTGCTTACAGATACCCCTTAAAATAACCTCTAAGGCATATAGACTCATAGGATACAACTGGGATGCTAGTCGAGGCTTATAAAGGCCTCAGTGGTCATTAGCCTAGTCTACATCTATGAACCTGGGAACCTAAAAATATATATTAATGTAGGAAATTGTTTGTGTTCTGGGCATTCTGTTTGCTCCAGGTATAGTTTATAGTTATCTGTGATACTTTTGAGTATAACATTTAAATTCTGTTGCATATCAGGACTTGCTGCTCTATTAGGCCATGTTGCTCTGGACTGCATTTCCCTATTACGTGGTGAAACTGAATTTGCCATTTTGAAGTGGATCTGACCCTTTTCTCTACTCATAGCAATGGGGTATGCTGCACTTTATAGATGCAACTGATTTGTTTTAAAGTGACGATAACTATCTAACATTACCTAAATTCACCTCATCTCCTCCCTAGTTTGGATTAATGCTAATTACTGCACTGTGCAGTGTGCTGCTGGTTTTGTTTGCTTATATCAGTCCTTGTTGCTTGAAGGTACAGGTGCAATGCCTTGCATACAGCTGATGCTGTTTGTTTTATTGCCTATATGTCAGTTGCTCAAATTGCTGTTGTTGTTATAATAGTTCCTTACTCCCACAGACCAGTTAATAGCCATCATTAACAGCTACTGGTGTCTACATATCCCCTTGTACTTGAGATAGTTATTTACAGTAATTAAATTTAGCTGTATCCTAGTATTTAACAGCCAACAGAGGCCACTCTCTGACTTTCACAGATGGTTGGTAAGCACTATATAAACCATGAAGAAACTTTGCAGTGCGGAGGGTGTGATGTTCACTTAATGAATTATGTCATTAATAAAAATCAAACTGTAAAATACATGCTACAAAATAATAAAATAGAAAATAGTAGGTAGTTCACATTTCAGTTAAAAATGGAATATCCTTTATTGAAACACACAAACCAATTATCCTAGTTGATATATATATATATATATATATATATATATATATATATATATATGAACTAGGTGCTTAATATCATTTAGAAAGTGAACATAACACCCTCCACACTGCAAGGTTTCTTCTTGGTTTGTTTTTGATCCAGTATAGGTTGCATACTGGGTTTTCTGAGACTTCAATGGATGCCATGAATTTTTCTTTAATGACTATAAAACTTCATGCCTCCTTCCATTCCTTCCTGTATTCTTTTTGTTTGGAACCCTTCTGGATTTTCCAGTTGTTCTATGTGCACATGCACATTGAAGGTGTAATTTAATTAGTAATTACAATGTGCTATGTTATTTTACAGTGCTGGCAGTGTGTGATTTTTCTAACGACAGTCTCTCAGTTTTAAACAGCAGTTACAAACACTGCAGCCCATTGTGTGTTGAAAAATAACAAATCACCCATTTTTTTTAATCTTTAGAGATCAGTTCTGAGGTAAAGAGAGATCAGTGATAATGCAATCTCCACCTTTGTATAACAATGTCAGAA
>NC_056731.1:1391059336-1391080473 GCF_019279795.1 Protopterus annectens
GATAGCCCAAGTGACTGCTTTAACAGTCCAATATCCAGGTGGAACAGGTGCAAGGATGGTGATGGTCCTCAAGTACTGTGAGTGGGCTTCCTATATGCTGTGTAGTGGTGTATGCAAGTTGTCTCCTTTGTACACAGGGTAATAATACAAACAATCTCTTTTTAACAAGTGAGCTTTTACACTACAGCCCCACAGCATGTGACCCCTGTATTTGAGGGCTTAAGACTCCATGCACAATTTAATTGTCATGCATACAGTGATATAACTGAGCTACAGGTGGTGCTTTGGGGATGTAAGGCATCAGGTGTTCTCAGTGGTAAAGTCAACAGTCATTAGTTTACTCCATAAATAGATAAGTATTGTGTATTTATTTTTTTTATTTTACTATGTTAACCAGGGTAGAATACACTTGCACTGAATGTTCTGAAGGTCATCACCAGGTTTTGATACAACTGGTCCCTAACAGTTTTTGCATTGCTAGAGCATCTGGTTGTGTAATATGCCACATCAGGAAGGGTAGAGATGGATTTATTATCAGGGCAGTGTTGAAGGATGACAGAAGAGTTCTGCAATGCTTCCCTGATCTTTTTGGAATCTATGTCTATACATATGCTCTGAGCTGAAAATAGATAATATACTTATTAAAGTCATTTTGCACAGCATTTGTTATTAAGTTATTCACTTGTTGAACTTTTTTTTGTTAAATAAACATGTAGAATAAAGGAAATCTAACATATAGTAAAATATTTCTGACAGCATGTGCTCAGTAGTTTTCTTGAATCCAGTCCTTATCCATTCTTTCAATGCTATTTACAAAAATATAATCCGAATATTTGCTTAAGTATTATAACTTTCTATTGCTGATATATAATTGATTAACATAATTACTAGATATGAATTTAGCAGTGACACCTGTCACTTCCAGATCTGTATTTAAAAAGGAATTGGCCTTGAAATAATGTGCTGTTCTAAACAATGACTCCACTCCTGAATCCGAAACTTAGTTCTCTACCAGTCTTCATTCAGTGTATGCTGATGAGAACTGAGAGAGCCCTATGCCTGATTCCAAAAGTAGAATCATGCTTGCAGTGTCAAAATGCTTTATAGTTGTTCACTGGTGAAGGATAGATTAGTCCACTAAAGTCAACTGGCTGTTTGAGTGAAGCCACAGCTCTCACTGTATGAGGAACTTGGTAGTATAGAAAGTAATTGATGGGAAGCCAAACTGCCTGCAATGGCAAGTTCTACCTACAGGTAGAAATGCTTTGGAGATGCAACTGTATGGTAGTTCTAGTACTTTAGGTAGACTCCTGTCTAGAGTACCAGAGCTGTCATGCAGGTAGGGCTGTGGTGCCAGATGGCTTCATCCTAACAGTGGGTCCTTTGTGTCCTTGGGTAGGATTGCACTGGGCAAGGAATGAGTAATGAAATTCGTAATGAGACTGTGAGAAGATTATATGGTAATACATTTTATTACTCAGTCCTAGAGTAGTGGAAGTCTCAGCACCTTGCATTGTTAGGTATTAACTTTGGTGTACTGTACCACTCAGATTGATGTCACTCCTGGGCTCAAGGATTAATTCAGGTTCAGATAGCAACGGCGGATGGCAGCAGCTTTCTGCCTTGCTACCCAACTCCTTTTGGATTTATGCATTTCTTACACTGACTGCTTTCAAGAAGTTACTTTTACTGACAGCAGAAGATTACAGCAGTCCGCAATGCTTCATGCAAGAAACAAAAGGGAAAAAATGTATTGCAAAAACAAATTGACACTTATAATGATACTGAAAAATGTCTTAATGCTCAGCAGTGGGGAATTTAATACAAAATCCATGTAAGATCCCTGAAATTTTAATATCAGTCCTGCACCAAAACAAAAAGAGTGAGTGAGGGGGAGAGAGAGCAACCCTGCATTTAGTACCATCTGGGGTTAAATGTTTTGGGATCTAGGAGGATGTGCTTTTGTAGAACATATTGCATTGCAATCCTTGCAGACTGGTGCTGTTGTTTCACCTCATCAAAGCTTACCTCCAGCTTGTAAAGAACAGTTTTAATTTTATAATACATAGCAAACTCTGATTGGATTCCTTTTGTCATAAGTACTTCTACCATTTTTTTAGCATCTGCACTATGATTTATAGGTGGTAAATGGCAAGGCAATGTGAACACAGGCAGTACTGGTTGCATGCAGTGAAGATGGGTTGTCTTGGATCAGTATCATGAATTATTAGGTAGTGTTACATTAATAATTACAGTTCTGTGACATGCATGTATTTAAAACTAATGCACTTGACCAGCCTGGATAGCCAAGAAACACTATTTACAGGATTTAAAGTAAAAACAATGCAGTATAATTTTTACAGTGATGGTTAACATAATTTATCTGTTTCCTAATAGTGTTTCCTGATTTAAATTTGTGTGTACTTCACATTTCCAGCAAATGTAGCAGAAATATCAGCAGTAAGTGTTCCAACTGCAGTATGTTCTTCCTCAGATTTTCAGTAACTTCAACTGTCTTTGGAAACTGCTAGGTACTTGGTCATGTGAACCAAGATATTGCTGTTTTAGGTCTGGATTTTTAACTATGTGACTTGCCAGCTAATAACAGACAGTATTAGAAAGTGCAAAGAGTTTTTAATAAAATGACTTTAAGATTGTTAGTCTAGGATGTCTGCAGATGTTTGCCACTTATTAGTCTTATTTTTACATTCATGCTCATATTTTCCTGAGAGCCTTACATGTTACTGAAGGGTATGGAATGATATACCACAATGGGAGACATGAAAATTTACTGTCAATGATCATTTATGTCACACCACACCTGAGATATTGCTTGTTTGTTTATTAGTAATTATGAAAATAATCATTGGGCAGAATTCAATAAACCCTACATGGCTCGGTGAAACTGTGCTTCGCACCGAAACTCTCAGAAGATAAATACCAATTTGTATTCAGTAAACGGCTCTACACAATGTCTAGAGCCACACAAACACAATAAACATTGTGGCATGCTAATTACTGCATAAGCAGCTAAACTGTATGCTAATCAACAAATTCTAGATGGCAGAGCTATTCAACAAGCTATAAAGCAATCATGTACACTTAGTGTATCCTTCAGTCTTGTTCTCCAGAACCTACTGGGATACAGCCACAGAAACTACAATGGAGGGAAAAAATGTTAGAGGCTGCTCTACTGCATGTGTATGTGCAACATATTCAGATTTATGCTGCTGCTGATGATGACAGACCACAGGCAAGGAGAAGTATATTTAGATCCTGTTTAACTTTTCATGATCTGCATGAGATGGAAATAGTAGAGAGCTACAGGCTTGATAGAGACACACTCCAGGAACTCTGCAATATCTGTCATCCTCACCTGACAGCAATGGCAAACCAAGGGGAACCTGTGGAGACCAAGGTATGTGTAGCACTTAGAATACCACATACAGGAACCTTCCAATGACCCAAAGGGGTGTCACAGGCATCAGCATCCAGGATTCTACACCATTATATGAATGCTGTGCTACATCATCTCAGTGACTACATACTGCATATCTCCACTTAACCAGTAAAAAACACACTAAAAATGAGGGTCTCAAATGTTCAAACCCCCCTCACTTTTAATAAAACATAACAAAAGAATACAATTATTGAACCCTCTCATCCTTGATAATCTGGGGACTTCATCAGAATACACAATATCAGTAACAATGCATCACTTGGTGGTTTTAGTGCACTGCACCTGTGACTATATATATCTCCCCCATACTCCCAAGGACAGAGCTAGAACTATGCAGGAGTTCTACCCTGTAGCATACTTTCCTGAAGTATTGGATGGTATAGACTGCACCCATATGGAGATCAAATCATCACCCAGAGAACAGGGAAGGGTCTACATCAACAGAAAAGGGTTCCACTCCCTTAACTACCAGGTTGAATGTAATGCTAGGGGAATCATCCTGAATGTATGTGCTGGCAACCCCAGCAGTTATGACAACTTTCATATATGGCACACTTCACAGCTACACCAGAGGTTTCCCAGGGATGATGTGCCACAAGGCCATTTACTGGGGAATGCATGGTATTCACTTGAACCATGACTGATGATACCCATCAGAAATGCACAGCCACCCATGGAGGAATGCTATAATGAAACACATGCTCAAACAAGAAATACCACATAGCCTGTGTTTGCACTGTTGAAGTCATGATCTCAGTGACTAGATACATCGGTGTGGGGCTCTGTAGTATGATCTCAATAATTGTGCTGAAATTAACACAGTCTGCGCTATATCTTACACAATATCATCCTGTGAAAACAGCTGCAGCAGGGACACCAAAGGCTAAGAGCAAACAATCCATCACCACTGACAAGGTCATCACATCCACATGTAAGTGGGCAGTCAGTGGGGATCTCCTGGCTGCTGTGGGTGTAGGTAGACATAGCCGTGTACAATATGCCCTCTTACTGGCCAAGAGGCAACAGATAGTGCTCATGCTGATCATCTAATGGGTACACTTTTCATCATATGCACATATATGCAGTAAAATGGATGCCAGGCAATACTCACAACCTTTACTTCCCCATGTAATGGCTGTGTACTGATAGCATCAAACAGAGTCAGCCCTGAATGACAACAGTTGTAACTACAGGACTACTAAGGTAAGTGTCAAAACTGTAATAGAAAATAAATGTGTAAGAACAGGAATGAGTGGCAGATACCTGCCTAACTGGTACTTGTAAATGTAGCTAAGTAAGAATGTGTGTAAGCTGTCCAGCAATGCTATCAATATTAGATATGCCTGACATTTGTAATATAAATGTATGCAGCTTATCAAATAACCTGGCCCATGCAACTGAAATACTCACTATAGAAAAAACCTTCCAAAAAAGTATTACACTCCCATAAGTTGATCAATAGGCATAATTGAAGGCATTCTCCTTCCCTTCAGGTTCCCTAGCTACACAATTACCTCTCAGTGCAGATTCAACCCTCTGAGCACTCTGAAGATGCAAATGAGGTATACACTGATTAGAACTGCTGAATACTAAACCTTTGATTTGTGAATCAGATGTAAACATAATGTAGCCTCTACACCTAGGTGCTAATGGCTTGCAACTGTGAATGATTACTCTGACTGTAACAAATCACAGTAATGCACAGACAACCTTCCTTGAAGTGGGTGTGTCAATGAGGATACAATTACAAAATGTTGAACTAACTGCAGTGAGCTTTTAATCAAAACCAAACACCCCACATGTATATTTCCTTGGCGTAATAACATAGTTTCCTGCCTTCGCTGAAAACTGTTGGCTGTCATGTATTTGTATATAACACATTGAAAGAAATATGAGAAAATATGCACTAAACATTGCATGTGTGAAAGTAAAGCAGATAAAAGGGAATGACTTCCAGAATATAAAGAGAAGACAGTGCTGCACTTTTGCAAACATATTCATAAATAATGTGTGATCACTCATTCCACTAATATGTTATGTACACATTTACAATCAACTGAGAATGTCCAACTGTATGAACTGTTTATTACTCGGTATAAAATGTCAATTGCTCATATGCACATTAATTGATTGCTATTATAAAGCTGTATCTGTGGCAAAGAGAGATAACCTACTTTGTGTTGTGTAAGTGCAGTAGTCTGATGGTTCAAATCTGGAGCTGTATAGTTGTTTAACTTTTGTTTCCTTGTTCTTTATCTTTTTTTTCCTCTTTCCACTTCTGTGATGCATGGCATAGCACAAACATGGCTAGCTGCCTAAAATGTGAACATTTAATTTCAGTTGCCTTCAAAGCACAAATACATTTAGCAGCATTATGCAGCAGTCAGCAACATACATAGTAATGACTGCAGAAGCTCCATCCATTACCCAACTGTCTCTGTGGTAAAAGATGTTATTACATTGAGCTAAAAAATAGAACATATGTAAGGTAGTGTTTAAGTCCCACAGTAGTTATTTTACTGAAGAAAGTTCATAATGAGCATTTATCCAAGTAATATATGTTAGCTATTGCCTTTTATATGTGCACTTTGCCTACTTATGTGCAAACATGGTTCATTTCTTATGGAAAAAAGTGAAACATTTGATTTGCTTTGCCTTCATTTGTGCAAACAGACTCATTGGCAATGCATGGCCATCAGCACTCTGGACAGAGTGTCAAAATACACCTGCTGCCTTGCTTTCCTTGTGGCACCAGGTATAAATGCAGTGAGCTCATGGCCAAAACACAGGTGAGCCAGGACTCAAATCCAGCACACTCTACTTTTTTTAGTAATGGTGTCCCACTCTAATTTTTCACAAAACTTTGATTATAAAGGTAATACTATACAGAAATAGCTACCTATATTTTGTTTCATTGGAATAGCTACATATAGCAGATTGACTGACAGAAAGGTATCATTACTTTACTTTACTGGAAAAGCTCACCCAGACTCTGCTACAACTTGCTGTGAGGGAAAAGTTAGTTTGCGTTAGCTATTTTATATTTTGTATTACTTTATTGCTTTCTTCTATTTTGTATGTTGTGATTGTTTTTACACAGTGTTTTACTTATATTCTGCTTTCTATTGCATATTAAAACTAGGAAAGAGACCACACCTGTGTTTCTTGTGAGTCACACAGAAATTAGAACAGATCAATTAAGGAGTCACACAGACATTAGAAGAGGTAAATTAAGAAGTCACACAGATGATAGAACAGGTCAATTAAGTTTAATTATCTGTGAACTGAGGGTGGAGCTGAGAACTAAATCTTCTATTGTAGGGGAAAATAAAACTTTTTAAAGCTTTACTAGAAAAGTTCACCCAGACTCTGCTACAACTTGTTGTGAGGGAACGGTTAGTTTACTTTTTCTATCTTGCACTTTGTATTACTTTATTGCCTTCTTATAGTTTATATGGTGTGATTTGTTTTCTTTACATTGTGTTTTACTTGTATTCTGCTTTTAATTGCATATTAAAACCAGGAAGAGACCACAGCTGTGTCTCTTGTGAGTCACACAGGAATTAGAATAGTTCAATTAAGGAGTCACACAGAAGATAGAACAGGTCAAGTAAGGTTAATTATCTGTGAACTGGGGGTGGAGCTGGGAACCAAACCTTCTTTTTAAGGGGCAAAACAAAACATTTACACCCAGACCCTGCCATAACTTGTGATGGGAAAGGTTAGTTTGCTTTTACTTTCTTGCATTTTGTATTACTTTATTGCCATCTTCTATTTTGTGTGTTGTGATTTGTTTTCTTTACACTGCATTTTACTTGTATTCTGCTTTTGGTTGCATATTAATACTAGGAAAGAGACCACAGTTGTGTCTCTTGTGAGTCACCCAGAAATTGGAACAGATCGATTAAGAAGTCACACAGACATTAGAACAGGTCAAATAAGGAGTCACATAGATAATACAACAGGTCAGTTAAGGTTAATTATCTGTGAACTGGGGGTGGAGATGGGAACTAAATCTTCTATTTATGGGGCAAAATAAAACATTTCACAGCTTTACTGGAAAAGCTCACCCAGACTCTTCTACAACTTGCTGTGAGGGAAAGATTAGTTTGTTTTCACTTTCTTGCATTTTGTATTACTTTATTGCCTTCTATTTTGTATGGTGTGATTTGTTTTCTTTACATTGTGTTTTACTTGTATTCAGCTTTTATTTGCATAGTAAAAGTAGGAAAGAGAGCACAGCTGTGTCTTTCTAGTTGCCTGCCCTTTATGTTATTTTGACCACATATCTCCTTCCTTCTCCCATTTCATTGGCTATTGTGAGTAAGCGCAAAATTATCATTTTGTGAAATCACTCTTCTTCAACTATTTCAATTTATTGGCCATCCCACTTTACTCCATAGAACCAGAATAAAAAATTGCCAACCCCTTTCAATCTATCTTTCTCTTTTAAATATGTGGCTCTTCACTTAGGCAGCTAAAGCTTATGTTACCTCCTCTCTCATATCTAACTACTTAGGGTACACTGCAGTGATTAAGATATTAGGCATTTTTTTCCATCTTGTCTTTAAAATCTGCAACATCTATTGCAAGACCACCAATCATTGGAGACCCCACATTCTGCCTCTCAGTAATTATCCTGGGATTAGTGCTTCTGTTGCTTGTGTAAGTAGGTGGGCAAAGGTTCTGATCTCACAGCAGTTGACTTCTGTGTGTGTTTCTATGTCTTAGGTCTTCTGATCTCACAGCAGTCAACTTCTATGTGTGTTTCTATGTCTTAGGTCTTCTGATCTCACAGCATTCAACTTGTGTGTGTGTTTCTTTGTCTGAGTGTTAAGCGCTTTCATCTGGCAAAAGCAGACTTCTTCAGAACAATAGTAATTGATACTGCACTCATTAAATAAACTTTTAGGCGCCAAAAAAACATTTCTCATAAGATGATTTAAAGGTATATTCCTACAAAACTTCCAAATGAAACATACATATGCAGTCCTGTCCCTATTATTACAATAAAATTCTCATGTCACTAAAACAGTAATACAATAGTAAAATTAAATATAAATATGTATGTGAAGTTAATAATACATTCAATAGTCAAGTAATTACATTGTACATGTTTAATTGCTATAGTCAAAGCTAATAATCTAACAATAATAATTAATAAAAAATTAATAAAAAATTGATAAAAAATTGATAACAAATTTGATATCAGTTCCATAAATAACTTAAAATCATAGAAATATGCATTAATGATTTTATTAGTATAAAACCATTCTTATATTTAGCATAGTTTTTAAGGTACAGTACTATTGCATATTTCTATGGTTTTAAGTTATTTATGGAAGATCACATTTTTTATCAATTTTTTATCAATTTTTTATTAATTTTTCATTTGGAAGTCTTGTAGGAATATACCTTTAAATCATCTTATGAGAAATGTTTTTTTGGCGCCTGAAAGTTTATTAATGAGTGCAGTATCAATTACTATTGTTCTAATGGACAAAGTACTGGTAACCAAACAAATAAAAAACAAATTGAAGTGCGGGTGCAAGTCCAAGCAACACACAGATCCACAAATGAAAAATAAACGCTAATGTTTAACGCCAGTTTATTTTAAATAAAAATGCGTTTTCGCTGCTGAAAAAGCCAGCAGCTTCCTCAGAACAAATACAAAGTATCAGCCGCCAAACTATTTAAGTATAGGCAGGAAAGTGATAAAATTCTCGTCGTTTCCTGTTCTGGCGTAAATACTCAGTAAACAGACAGAAACATAAAATAGGTTATTAATTAATACATACTAGTTAGTAAAAATTAAAAATAGTTAATAAAAGTATTAACCAAATTTTAAATTTTAAATTCAGTAAGGTGTATACCAATAGTGCCTAGCGCATGGAAATAAAGCACTTAAAATTCTGATCGTATTAAATACATATTTATGGACACATTAAGTGTCAAAATACAAAATTTATGAATTTAAAAAAATAAATATTTATAATGGTGTTTAGAAAGTGTATTGTATTATTAACCAATGTCACTATCAAAAATAGGTAAAAATCAAAAGAAATTTATAGATCACCATGTTAAGAACCATGTCATAAAGTACATTAAAAATGTACATTATATGACATAAAATGCACTTTTTTAAAATATACCTATCTCATGTAACTTTTCATCCTAAGAACAGCTGAAATGTTACAATTCTCGTTGAGGCCGGGTAAATTGAAGGCATCTAATCTGATTTGCCATTCCAGTTCCCGTAACTCCAACATAAGAGAAATAGGGCCACCTCTCACACTAGGTGACATTTGATCAATACCCATAAACAAGAATTTATGGTCTGAGTTATTTAATGTATGTTTGGCAAGGGCATTATCAATCTTGGTATTCCTAATAGCGTAAACGTGTTGGTAAACACGTTCTTTCAACTTCCGATCCATCTTACCAACATAAAATGCTGGACATTGTTGGCAAAACGCAATATACACAACTGATTTTGTCTCACAGTTAATTCTGTGGTAGATGTGATATTTCCTCCCTTTCAAACAGAAACTTTCACCCGGTTTTAAGAATTTACACCAATTACACGCCCCACAGACTATTGTCCCCTTGTTTTTGTTAAACTGGTCAATATATGGTCTCCTTTGTAACAGTTCTTTTAAATTTTGCCCTCTCCTATATACAACTTTTGGGCATACTCCCAATTTCTCTGCAAGAAAAGTGTCGTTACTAATGAAGTGCCAATTTTTGAAGATGGTTTCACATACCATTTTTGAATCAACACTAAAGGTAGTGATAAAACTGGTGGAGAAATCGACACCTACTCTCGCTACATTGTCCCCAAGTGTTGGACTCGCAATTAAAGGTCCATTTGCACAATTGGGTGGGCTCCCATTTTGCATTCCTTGACTATCTTTAACATCAAGTAAGGGTTTATAAAAACCAGAAGATCGTTTAAGCCTTACCTCTTCAATAATATTATCAATGAGGGTACTGGGATAATCTCTGTTAAGAAAGAGGTCCCTCAAAAAACAGCATTCTTGGTTAAAAGAATCAATCGTATTGCACATACGTACGGCCCTCACCACCTGTCCCTTCACAATAGATCTTTTCTGTCTTAGTGGGTGTAAACTAGTGAAGTGAAGGAGAGAGTTACAGTAGGTGGGTTTTCTATGTACAGAAGACAGGTAACATTTACTAATACTGTCCTTAATTAAGTTAACATCAAGATAGTTAATTTCGTGGACAGAAAACTGGTGTGTAAATCTAAGGAAACTTGTTGTCATATTCATATGTTGCAACAAAATTTCCGCATCGGTATCAACCCCATGAAATAAAATAAAAATGTTGTCAAGGAAACGCGTATAAAAACAAATTTTATCTTTAAATTCAACATTGTTCAATAAATATCTGTTTTCCCAAAAGGACATGAAAAAGTTTCTCACGCTCGCCCCGCAGGGGGAGCCCATGGCCACCCCTTGTTTTTGGAGATAAAATTTATTATCAAAGATGAAGAAATTGGATCCAAGGACGACATCCAAAAGTTCTGTTATGATGTCAATTTCATTTTGGATAACTTCCATTTCTTGTAATTTTAAACCAATCCATTCTATGACTTCCTGATGAGGAATGGAAGTATATAAATCGACAACGTCGATAGTAAGGAAGTTGTCACCTTCATCAAATGGAATATTATTGATGTTGTTGAGGAATGACCAGGAGTCCTTACAAATGACTGGGATATTTTTAATATACTTGCCCAGTATGTGGTCTATCAATCTAGCACAGGAATATGTCATAGAGAGTCTCCCATCAACTAATGCTCTCATAGGTGGATTCCCAAGGTCCTTATGGATCTTGGGAATTCCAAACATGACCGGGGTCTTGGGAAAAGAGATATCCAAAAAATTATACACATCAATATCTATCTTTCCTTCCAAAAACATATCACGCAAATATCCTTTAATTCTGTTATAAAAACATTCATTTCATTTATAGAAGATGGGCTATATGCTGGTGAATCAAGGACCAGCAACATTTTTTCAATGTATGTGTCATTATCAAAAATGACAAGCCCTCCCCCTTTATCAGGCTTCACTGCTCACACCGGTAGTGTATTGAAGTTGTTCAGGGCTATTCTCTGTTCTCTACTATTGTTAGGAGTGGAAAAATTCCTTGCATTACTAGATTTCTCCTTAATATGCCTAAAATCAACTTCGCAAACTTTCTCGAAGATGCGCAAACTTATATGCAAAGGGGGGTTAAAAACACTGGGCATTTTTAACCTTTGCATAATATTCTCAGTTCCATGGTCAAACAGTAAGCTCAAGTTAAGTTTCCTAACAAAACTTTTCAAATCAATGATAGTTTTAGTTAGGTTGAAGTATGAACTAGGAATAAAGGTGTTACCCCTGGCCATTACCTCAATAAGCTCAGGTTCTAGATCAATACTTGAAAAATTGTACACTGTAAAATCACCCTTAGAATTGGTTTGTATGGTGGGACCTCTTTGGGGATGAGTAGGTGTATCATTAATAATTCCTATATTTTCAAAAACATCACCAGGTAAATCAGGGCTTAGTTGTTCCGAGCCCTGTTCCTGGTAAAGTAGGTTCGCTGGGGTTGTGGTCCTAAAAAATTCTCTCTATTATTATTTTGGTGATTCTGCTTGTTTTGGTTATTTTGAACATTCCTACCTTTGTTATTACCTTTGATCCTGTTAGTAGTTGAGTTCCTACTTTCATGTGCTAATCCGTCCCCATTATTAACCCCGGGTCCAAGGGGTATATCAGATTGACAGGCCTCGAAAGTATCTAAACAATCAACCCCTCCAGGTATTTCATGTGGGATGGAAACATTAAGTTTCGGGTACGCTTGTTGGTTGGAATAAGCAATCCTGTCCCTGCACAACTTTTTAGTTTTATTTTGTTTCAATTTAATCATAAGTGCATCAATACTATTAAAAATCCTATTATAATCAAATTTATATCGTAAAAAGTCTGAATCAAGTTTGATTATGTCGTCCAGTCGACCAATTTCATCTGTTAACATGGTGATATTTGTATCATAATGTTTAATCAATAATTCAAGCAATTGGACACCTTGCTTGTCAAACAATGTTTTTAAGTCCATAAAAAAAAAAAAAAAAAAAGAAGGATCCTGTATGAAACCAGAAGGGCAAAAAGAGCTCCGCAAGCCCTTCGGTATGATGTTGTCGCTCAAACATTGCTTGAAGTAAGAAACTTCAAGTTGTAATTTCTTTAGTTTGAGCAATTTCAAATCAAGTTTCTTTAAATTATCCATGATTGTATCAACACATAAAGGGTGCAGATGTGTGCCCATAGTAGGTCGTTCATCCGGACCAGGTGGTGTAAATGAAAATGGTTGCAAGTTATTAATCCAATCGGAAATCGTAGAAACTCCAACAAGACTCGGGTTAGAGTTGTGTTGTTAATAGCATCCGAATTAGAGGCTGAAACTTGAGCGGGTTGACCATCCAGGGTAGGAACGTCATTACCTTGTATACGCTGACCATTAGGTATAAAAATATCACCTCCCGAAGTGGAAGGTAAATTCATATTACTGCGGTCACATTGCCCAAGAGGTGGTCGATTTCTGTCTGCTTACAATTACTATTGTTCTGAAGTCGTCTGCTTTTGCCAGATGAAAGCGTTTAACCTGGAGTGTTTAGTCATATTGTGTTGTTTGCAATAAATTTTGTGCACTGTCCAAGCCGAGGAGTTATTGAGTTTGCCATTCCACACCAGTCACTCAGTGTTTTATTACGTTGTTGCTGCGTTGATGTTTTAGATATGTACACTACACACTGACAGCTTCCTCAATCATTGACAGTTGTCTTTGCATTGCTGTACTCTCTGTGCACATGGGCATAGTTGATGCATTGCCATCAGTCTCACATACTGCTGTACCATTCATTGTAATGGATCACTTCTTAATTCACGCATCATTGCAGATGCTTCAGACAATATTCAATGTTATTACATGTGGCAGATGCATGCAATACACAGCTGTGTGTAGGGAATCCAATCATAACAGTGCACTGTTTGTTATTGTTGTTATCTGTCTGGCCAATACCTATGTCATCCAGGGTTGCTTGAGTCAAGTGTATCACATTTTGCACAGTGAGCTCCCACACATCTTGTCACCCATACAGAACTATTCTATGAGATGCATACCCATTAGGAATTGACAGTGCAGGCTTCCCTTCAAGTGTTCTACTAGATGCTTGTGAGATAGGTCTTTCTGTGAAGCACATGGTAAATGCACAGCTTACTGACAACTTTTATGGCATGAGTTTGATTCTTGCGGATGTGGATTGTGACTTATGTGTCAGGATTGCCCCTGATTTCAACTCCAGTTGTACATGTCTGTTCCTGCTCTGTCAATATCTCAGATTAATGGTCATAATATTTTAAATATGTCCTGGATTGTGCCTGTTTCTTTCTATGTTTGTCTGGGAGTCTGTTGCTATGTGTCTATGATTGGTTGAGGGGTATGCTGACATGTCAGTCATATCCAAGCAAGTCATTTTGCAGATCTTCACACTATGCACATACATACCCCTTATTAGATATACCGTCATTGCTAAATGTCCTCTGCAGTGAGCATGTCAGTGATGTTTATATCACAATCATTCATTTCCATTGACATGTAACCTTGTGTTACTGCCACAAAGATGGCATCTCCTATAATCAGCCGGAAGATATAGCAAAATTGCTGGCTTTCAATTTCAGTTCAAATTTCACCTCCACATCACCCGCACTTCTCCCCCAAGAAATACCCTTCACCACTCCACAACCAATCATCATCAAATAATAGGTTGCCACTGTCCTCTCTAAAGCTAAAACATGGCTTCAGTGGGGCCTGACAATATTCCAGGTTGCCTCTTAGGCAGATTAAATCAGGATGTATCAAGCATGTTAGGATTTCTATTTGACTACAGCCCCTGGACTGCTTTGTCCCAGTAGAGTGAAGGATGGCAACAGTCATCCCTCTGCAAAAAGGCGACCATATACTCACCCAAGAAATTACAGACTAATAAGTTGGACTAGTCTTATATGCAAGGCCATGTAAAGAATAATTATAGACCTGATAAATAATAACATAGGAAACCAACAAACACTGGATCCAACCCAGTCTGGCTTCATTAAGGGCAGATCATGCCTACTGAATCTGGTGTATTTCTTTGAGAAAGACACTAAGGCCTTGGATGAGGGTAAAACAGTACAAACTACCTACCTTGACCTGTCCAATATATTTGTCATTATTCCCCACTCAGGTATTATAAATAAACTAACAAAACTGGGCATAAATCCCTGTGTCCCCAGATGGATAGCCAAATGGCTCATGGACAGGACACCTGTGGTTAATCTGGGTAAATCATGATCCAGGAAGAAACCAGTTATTAGTGGTGTGTCACAAGTCTCAGTACTGGGACCACTCCTGTTTGAAATATACTTCTCTGAAGTCAAGGCTAATGTTGAAGACCTCTGGATGACAAAGTTTGCCAATGACTGCAAGCTGGGGCAATCACTGAATTCTCCAGCAATATAGATATCCTTCAGGAGAGTCTAAATCATACAAATGATTGGTGCCAGAACCATGGCCTAAAACTAAATGCAAAACATGCATTATCATACCCTTTGAGAAGTCAAATACTCCTGCAGATTACAACATCAATAGCACACCTATTAGAGTAGACTCAGAGGTGATATATCTAGGTACATAGATATATGGTAGAATGAACTTTGACCACCATGTGTCCACAGTGGTGAGGAAATCCTTTTGTTTGGCACAACTTATAAGTAAATGTATGGTGACCAGATCCAAGGAAATTATAGTCCTGCTGTAGACAGCCCTCATTAGACCAATGATCAGGTATAATGGGCCATTTGGCATGTACTTGACTAGGCACTTACAGCATCTTGAGTGACTTCAGAGGTTCCTCACAAAGTAAATACAGGATGTAAATGATATGCGTTATGCAGATAGACTAAAAGCCCTAGACCCTTACTCTGTTTTTTACTGACTAGTAAGGGGTGACCTATGTCTGACCTACAAGGTACTTACAAATCCATCCCTGATGGAGCTGCTGCACATCCACAAGTAAAAAGCATGACAGTAACCCAATATAAGGATTTAAACTTAGTCAGTGACTGAAACAAAACATGCTGGAGACACAGATATGTGTCTCATAGAGTGCTCCTTCTTTGGGACAGGTTTCTTTCCCTGGCCCTCCTCAAATGCAGTTTGGATCAAGGGATGGGGAATTGCAAATTCACACCTGGGGCAGTGCCTATGTCCTTTATGGACAGGGGCAAACTGTAAGATACTCACTGCACAGGCATAAATCCATTCCATCGTCTTGACCCTGGGGCCATATATTGGGTAAAATTGGGTGATAATAGCTAGGCTTGTAAGGCTCCTTAAGCTGTTAGCCTAGTTGTATCCTATGAACCTATATACTGTCATGTGTGATGATATAATATAATAACACAGAAGATGTAAACAGCAATACCCACAATGTATGTATGTATGTACTACATATGTGCTTAATGTTATGCTACTGATTTGTCTTGGAAGTGTACATACATTGACATATCCTATCGTGGGGACATTGGTATATTTATCATGCCCTCCTCCTCCTTCTTCATTCCTATCATTCATGTCTGTGGCCATTTTCAACAGCAGATTTTCTCTGCCTAGTGTATGTTTCATTGCATTTGCCCATGCCATTCTCCTCCCTCCATTAGTTCATTCTGCAAACAGTTGTTGTAGTGTACCTTGCACTCAGTACACTGTTCTTTGCTGTGTTAATACTGCTGTCATTGGAGTATTTTCACCCCTGGTAGTCATTGTGGCTGTCCATGCAATCTTGCCGAGCAAGTTTACACGTAAACAAACTTCAGCAATATTTATTTCTGTGTTCAAGCTGCTCTGCATGGTTTACTAGCAGTAGCACTGGCTGGCCACTAAGCCATGCTTGTATACATGTAAGCGTGATGAGCAGCATGAATATACAATTAGCACAGCTGCTCATAGGGCTAATGTGTAAACTCTGTGGAGACTTCACCCGAAGCCTATGCAGAGTTTACTACATTCCTAGGAATACTTCAAAAACCCAATGACTTACAAACTGTTGCATGACATGAGGTAAAAGCTTAGACGTTGTGGTAGAAAACTATTTACTCTGTAAGTTGCACATTTTGAGAATATTCATTGTTATTTATATTGCTAATTATATAATTAAGCATGTGTTCATATTTCTGCAAATATCTCAAGAAACTTACATTCATATAGGAATTTCTTGTTGTCATATTAAAGCTTATGTTTGGGTAACAAACATGTTCCAAAAATAAATGTCTAGGTTGTACAGTTTCCAAGAGATGACAATTTATAAAAGTTTAGCAAAAGTATAGTTTTGGGCTTGTGTGCATTATTATGTATTTTATTATTTATGGAAAACTGAATGTATTGACTACCATCACTGAAAAGAATAGTTCTTACTGCTAACACTGCTATTTCTATAAATGTAATAACTTTTATTGCTCATACAATATATACATTTGTTTGCCTTATGCCTTTTAAGTTGATTTTCAGAAAATGTTCTGGAATGCAAAATGTATTTAGGATGCTAGAGATGGTCAGATTCCACTAGTCTATAAAATTCCACACATATGCACATACTCACAATGAATATATACATATCATTATCATCTTTCGGCTGTTCCCGTTAGGGGTCGCCACAGCGGATCATCTGTTTCCATTTCTTCCTGTCCTCTGCATCTTGCTCTGTCACACCAACCACCTGCATGTCCTCTCTCACCATAAACCGTATCTTAGGCCTTCCTCTTTTCCTGTTACCTGGTAGCTTCATCCTTAGCATCTTTTTTCCAATATACTCAGCATCCCTCCTCAGCACATGTCCAAACCAACGTAATCTTGCCTCTCTGGCTTTGCCACCAAACCTTCCAACCTGGGCTGACCCTCTAATATACTTATTCCTAATCCTGTCCACCCTTGTCACACCCAGTGCAAATCTTAACATCTTTAACTCTGCCACATCCAGCTCGAACACCTGCCTTTTTGTCAATGTCACTGTCTCCAACCCATATAACAAAGCTGGTCTCACTACCCTCTTGTAGACCTTCCCTTTCACTCTTACTGGTACTCGTCTGTCACAAATCACTCCTGACACTCTTCTCCACCCACTCCATCCTGCCTGTAATCTCTTCTTCACCTTACTTCCACACTCACCATTACTCTGAACTATTGATCCCAAGTATTTAAATTTATCCACCTTCACCACCTCTACTCCTTGCATCCTCACCATTCCTCTATCCTCCCTCTCATTCACACACATATATTCTGTCTTAGTCCTGCTGACCTTCATTCCTCTTCTCTCTAGAGCATATCTCCATCTCTCCAGGGTCTCCTCCATCTGTTCCCTATTCTCACTACAGATCACAATGTCATCTGCAAACATCATAGTCCACGGGGACTCCTGTCTGATCTTGTCTGTCAACCTGTCCATCACCATTGCAAATAAGAAAGGGCTCAGAGCTGATCCTTGATGTAAATCACTATTGCAAATAAGAAAGGGCTCAGAGCTGATCCTTGATGTAATCCCACCTCCACCTTAAATGCATCTGTCACTCCCACCGCAGACCTCACTGCTGTCACACTACCCTTATACATATCCTGTACCACTCTTACATACTTCTCTGACACTCCCGAATTCCTCATACAATACCACACCTCTCTAGGCACCGTGTCATATGCTTTCTCTAAGTCTATAAAAACACAATGCAACTCCTTCTGACCTTCTCTGTACTTCTCCATCAACACACTCAGAGCAAACATCACATCTGTAGTGCTCTTTCCCAGCATGAAACCATACTGCTGATCACTAATCATCATGTCCCTTCTTAACCTAGCTTCCACTACTCTTTCCCATAACTTCATGCTGTGATTGATCAATTTAATCCCTCTGTAGTTACTACAGCTCTGCATATAACCCTTATTCTTAAAAATTGGTACCAAAACACTTTTTCTCCATTCCTCAGGCATCCTCTCACTTTCCAAAATTTCATTAAACAATCTGGTTAGAAACTCCACTGCCATTTCACCTAAACACCTCCATGCTTCCACGGGTATGTCATCTGGACCAACAGCCTTTCCATTCTTCATCCTCTTCATAGCTATCTTTACTTCCTCCTTGCTAATCCATTGCACTTCATGATTCACTATCCACACATCATTCAACCTTCTCTCCCTCTCATTCTCTTCATTCATCAACCCCTCAAAGTACTCTTTCCATCTGCTCAACACACTCTCCTCACTTGTAAGTATGTTTCCCTCATTATCCTTTATCACCTTTACCTGCTTGCACATCTTTCCTAGCTCGGTCCTTCTGTCTAGCCAATTGGTAAAGGTCTTTTTCTCCCTCCTTAGTGTCCAACCTTTCATACAACTCTTCATATGCCTTATCCTTAGCCTTCGCCACCTCTCTCTTTGCCATGCACCTCATCTCCTTATACTCCTGTCTACTTTCTTCATCTCTCTGACAATCCCACTTTTTCTTTGCCATCCTCTTTCTCTGTATACTCTCCTGTACTTCCTCATTCCACCACCATGTCTCCTTGTTGTCCTTCCTATGTCCAGATGTCATACCAAGCACCTTTCTATCCGTCTCCCTTACTAGCTCTGCTGTAGTTAGCCAGCTATTTGGTTACTCTTCACTGCCACCCAGTGCCTGTCTTAACTCTTCCCTGAACTCCACCTCACAATTACCCTTTTTCAATTTCCACCATTTGATCCTTGGTGCTGCCCTCATACTCCTCCTCCTCTTCTTGATCACCAGCATCATCCTACAAACCACCATCCAATGCTGCCTAACTACACTTTTCCCAGTCACCCCTTTACAGTCTCCAATCTCCTTCAAACTGGCCCTCCTACATAAAATATAATCCACCTGTGTGCATCTTCCTCCACTCTTGTATGTCACCCTGTGCTCCTCCCTCTTGTTAACATACGTATTCACCACAGCCATGTCCATCCTTTTTGCAAAATCCACTACCATCTGACCTTCTGCATTCCTTTGTTTAACCCAATCCTACCCATCACTTCCTCATCCCCTCTGTTCCCATCACCAACATGCCCATTGAAATCTGCTCCAATCATTACTCTCTCACCCTTGGGTACAGTCATCCCAACTTCATCCAACTCACTCCAAAATTTTTCTTCCTCGTCCATCGCACACCCAACTTGTGGAGCGTATGCACTAACAACATTCATCATTACACCATCAATTTCCAGCTTCATAAACATCACTCTATCCGACATTCATTTCACCTCCAAAACACTCTTAGCATACTGTTCCTTTAGGATAACTCCTACGCCATTTCTCCTCCCATCCACACCATGATAAAACAATTTGAACCCACCTCCGATACACCTAGCCTTACTCCCCTTCCATCTGGTCTCTTGCACACACAATATACCAACCTTCCTTTTGTCCATCATATCGGCTAGCTCTCTCCCTATACCAGTCATACTGCCAACATTCAAAGTTCCATCTCTCACTACCACAGTCCTAGCCTTTCTCCTCTCTTCCAGCCTTCAGCCATGCCTTCCACCTCCTCTCCTCCTTTGGCCAACAGTAGCCCAGTTTCCACCAGTACCCTGTTGGCTAACAGTACTGGTGGTGGTTGTTGTTAACCCGGGCCTCGACCGATCTGGTATGTAAATATTTAGTAGTGTCCGCATGAATAGTTTGGCCAAGTTATATGCCGGATGCCCTTCCTGACGCAACCCTCTCCATTTATCCGGGCTTGGGATCGGGACTGTAGTGGCTGGGTTACAATGAATATATACATATATATAATGAATATATATATATATATATATATATATATATATATATATATATATATATGTATATATATATATATATATATATATATATATATATATACCCAATCAGTATACAAATTCAACAAGAGTGTTCTTTTGACAAGATGACTGGTAGGAACATGAATATAGACGTTGTGATAATTTCCTCAAAGACTGAACCCTTGCCTCCAGTGTCTGTTTACACCTGAAGTTTTCTGTGCTGCACTGCTACTACCAATTTAAGATAAACAGCTTTTACAGAACATAATCAAAACACTTAGTAAAGCAGTGCAACTTTAACCCAGTGAAATGAAAAACAGAATTTAATTAAAATTATGTATATTGGATAATCCAGTTTGAGGCCAAATGCTGTAACAACTGATCCAGAACCAATATACAACACCCCCCCACACACACACACACACACACACACACACACACAAATTAAGATTCCTAGATGACTGAAGCCTCTGGTGTCAAAACACATATAACATTTTTAGTGAGAAACCAACACTCTAAGAATGTCATGTATGTCATACAAGTAAAGTTCAAGATAGAAGCTGTTTTGAAATGTATCCTCACACATGGTCAATGTGCAACTGGTGGAATATCTTCCAGTTTTGTTTCCCTGATGTTAACTTTCCCCTGCTCATCATTCTTGTTTGAATGGGATAAACTAACAGATGAACATTACTGGGGTAAACTTTTTCAGTCTTCAAAGGTGCTTCTTTTTATTCTGTGCATTAAAGGAGTTAGTACATATAAG
>NC_056731.1:1391096111-1391121111 GCF_019279795.1 Protopterus annectens
CATTGTTACCTGGGTTGTGTGGCAACGAAAATGGAAGTCCTGAAATGGATTGGTTCACTTACCTGTTTACTACACACATACATAAATTCATGCATACATGTATACATACAGAAATAAATAAGTAAAATTAACATTTAGTAGATAAGAACTTCAGCATAAGCGCAATGATTTCTATCAAGTATATAACTACTTGTCTTAAATCAGTTGAGACATATGCATAACATTTCATGATTTTTTTTCATTCCAGTCTCTGAGGAAAAAAGTGAGAAAGCTTATATTCACTAAGTCTGATGCTCGTTTAGACTTGTATTCTGTAAATCTTGAAGACCATAAATCCATAGTATTAAGTCTCGTACTCAGGAAGTCTGGTCAGTGCCTGAATAATTATAACGTTATCCCTGGTTGTTTTTAGTTCATGTCCCTAGTCCCATTTTTAAGATAACGAGAGTTTAAGTAATTTAATATATGTAGTCTGGATGAAAAAGGTAGTAAAATAGAAATTCTGAAATATCTGAAAGAAATCCATAAATTCTTGAAGACACCATATGTTAGATAAATTGCGTGGATTTTAATAATTCACTTAAAGGAGCACTTAGATCAGAAGCTGAAAAACAAAAACAAAAAATTATATATTTTGATTTTTATATTGATGTGCACAGTGTCTCAGCAGTTAAGGTCTGTGCTTGACAGTTCCTGGATTTAGTTTTCATCTCCAGTCATTGTCTTTTGCAAATTTTGCAATGGTCTTCCCATCTCTGCCTGGGTATTCTCTGGTTGTTTCACTTTCCTGACACTTTTCAAAATCATGCTAGTTGATTGGCTACTAACTCAGAAGTATCCGTATGCACAGAATTTATTCCTAAACTTGCAACCTGGGTTTTGCCTGAAAAGTGTCCACAATGTTCAGTTTGGTTACCCAATTAACTGATGAAGACATAAATGCATAAACAAACAAGTACATTTTGTATTGCATAAATCTCCCTGAACCTACCATTTCTAAATATGTCGATTTATATAGAATAACACTAATCAGAAATTATGCTTATTTCGATAATCACTAGACAGAATGTCTCAAATGCCTGTCCAGTGACACTTTGTGGATTGAGTTCTTTTTTATATATTTTATGTATATTGCCATAAGTGGAAGCCTTAAAATGGTTAAATTGGAATTTGTAAAGGTTGGAATCAATTAGGTAATGACTCTTGCTTATTCAGCCTGTTTCTTTCACTGGTGTCAAGTTGCATCACACTAAGATTTCAGAATAATGTGAATTTTCAAAGACTTACAAAATCTATGCACCGGGAGATAGGAAAAGGTAGAGTGAATAACAGTAAGCAGCAAAATCACTGCAAATCCAGATAAAATCAATACATTATGACCCCAGTGAAAGCAAAAGAATGAAGCACTACAGATACCTTGCTATGAGGAATTTTCCTCTGTCAGAACTCTTAAAATGTTAAAGGTAATATACAGTAACAAGAAGTAAATTCCTAAATAACCAGGAAATCACATTTCTGTTTAGTATTGTGATATTTCATCCAAACCCAATGTGTTGCCCACTGGAGAAGCTGAATAGTATACAAATATCACAGGAGGGAAACAGGTTAAGTCACACTTTTTATTTTATGTGGTAGCATAAGAATCATTTTCTCTGGGGAAAAGGAAATGTTGTGTTTAGGGCATATTTATTTTTAAATAACTAACTCTCCTGGATTACCCTGGAAAAGAGACACTTCTGCTTAGTGGTCTTACCTATTTAAGAAAAAAGTAAAACTAAATAATAATAAATAACCCTGCAAGTTATACAGTAACTGTGAAGGAATGGTTCAAGGAAATTTAGGGAACCGCTGTTGGATACAATTTGCACAGAATTGCTGGCAATTATAGTCAACAGATATACTGAGATAGCTGTGGAGTCATATGTTATGGAAAATGTATAATTGTATAAGACAGTCATATTGCAGTTATCACATGAGGAAGGAAGGGTTTTGGTTAACCACGGACTGGTGTTCACCTGGCAGTTAGGGAAGGAGCAACCTTCACCAGTCTTATCTGTAATTATAGACAATTTCAAGGAACCTGGAACAAAGTTGAAGAACTAAAATTGTCAGATGCAGTGGCAGCTGGTGACTTCAAATCAAAGGGGGGCTGCAGGAGACAGCTGAATGGGTGGGGTCAATGGGAAGGGGTGTGACCAACTAGAAAGGGGAGGAGCTATGCTCAAAACCACAAAACTAACTAAATACACTGCCCTGGGTGCCAAACCGTCATTATGAGAGTCCAATCAAGACAAAATGAAGTGTAGAAGAATAAAAATATTTCAATGCATTGGCTGCATGACAGCTTACTTAATATCTAGATGGAAACAAAAAGGTTGTGAGGCATGAAAAAATAAATTACTTTTTAAACTTAAACTTGCTAGTTTAAGTTTTGCCTAAAAGTTAAACTACAGGCTAATACACTCAAGTGTACTAGCTTTTGATAGCATTTAATCGAAAATCATAGCATTTATTGTGTTTTCTGCTTTTCTGTAAAAAAAACTTGAAAAAAAACAAAAAAAAAAAAAATATCCTTGCTTTCCATACTTTCCTAAACTAGTTTTCCAGAGACCAGATTTTGCTGATCCCTGGGCTTTGTCTTGGTTCCTGTTTTCTCCATTTTCCTTGTTTGGTCAAGGGGTAGTTTCTTTACTCACTAGTGGGAGTAGGGGGTACTGAACTGCCTGTTTGTCCTCAGAGGAGTGGTTTAAGGCAGTAACTTGTAGTTTATTGGCCATTTTGGGTCATTTCCTGTCTTTTCCAGCCCCCTGCTATAAAGCACGTTTTGGCGGGCTTTTCCAGCTATTGAGAACTCAGCACAGCTCCTCGTGGTGGCCAGCAGTGTTCCTCTAGCAGCAGAGACCAGAAAAGACTACCTTTCCAGATTTTAAGTATTTTTCTTGGCTTTTCCGACTTTTTGTGCCTTTCGACTACTGTTTCTGCTTATTTTATCAAAGTTTGCACTGTTTTTTCTGTGTTTATAAGTTAAAACTGTTTACTGCACTTGCTAGTTTAAGTTTTGCCTAAAAGTTAAACTACAGGCTAATACACTCAAGTGTACTAGCTTTTGATAGCATTTAATCGAAAATCATAGCATTTATTGTGTTTTCTGCTTGTCTGTAAAAAAACTTGAAAAAAAAACAAAAATATCCTTGCTTTCCATACTTTCCTAAACTAGTTTTCCAGAGACCAGATTTTGCTGATCCCTGGGCTTTGTCTTGGTTCCTGTTTTCTCCATTTTCCTTGTTTGGTCAAGGGGTAGTTTCTTTACTCACTAGTGGGAGTAGGGAGTACTGAACTGCCTGTTTGTCCTCAGAGGAGTGGTTTAAGGCAGTAACTTGTAGTTTATTGGCCATTTTGGGTCATTTCCTGTCTTTTCCAGCCCCATGCTATAAAAGCGTTTTAGCGGCGATTAAGCGATTTAGCGGAGTTGCCACTGTTGCACACTAGGGCAGCTCGGTTAAGCAGGATTTAAACTATTCGGCTACCTAAAGTCCACTCTTCAAATTTTCCCTTGAAACTACCTTCCTCGACCTATACTACTCATCTAATCGGTATCCTATAACTAAAAGATCATCTCTACTTGCCTCTAAGTAGACTATTCTCTATCTGTTAAACCTAGCACATGCTGCTACGGTACGGATTACCTCGATGCGGCACTCTTATAGATAGCACCCCAAAAAGGCAACCCCATTTCTCGGTCACCCACATCCCGAAATCTTTTTAAAGTTTTTGTCTATCCTTCTAGCATGTCGAGGATCAGATGCTAGTGTCATCTCCTGCTCAGCTGGTGAACCTGGGAATATTGAGGCAATGTTACAATTGCCTCATGTACTGAACAACCCTCTCCTCCTCCCACAAAACACAAATACATGCGAGATGCAACTATACGGCCAAACTGGAGGCTGAGCTCTCTCAACATAGGACTGGCAAGACCAGTCAGGAGGGAAGGTTACCACACACACTATAGACCCAGTCTCACATAGTACCATTACAACCTCAAATCATACACATAAACACACAAAGACATGCTTTCGGAGGCTCTGATCAAAATCTACCAAAACAGCAGAGGCCACCAAAGCAGACACCCAAAAACCACCACCTCAGAACACAACACCTGCAACACATAGACCTCACAGTCAGAGTGTCAAACAGTCACAGCCCTTAAGGCCAAACACAATGCCAGACACACTAGTCATTGGTGACTCCATAGTCAGACACACTGATGTCCCGCTCACCAGACTGAGTAAGGAGAAGGTCACAGTAAGCTGTCTGTCGGTAGCTAGAATCCGCCACATAATAAGCACTCAGGTCTCTCAACAGCAGGTACAAATATGACTCAGTCATTGTCCACGCTGGTGTAAACGACCTGAGGCGTACCTCCTTGGACTACATGAAAAGAGACATTGAGGACCTCTCTGATTATGTAGCCCAGGCAGGTATGACCCTGACCTTGAGCAGTATCCTACCTTCACCAAGAATGATGCCACAATACAGAGATAAGATGATCAGCTTTAACAATTGGCTTAAACACTGGTGTCATTCAAAGGGGATCGAGTATCTGTCTGCCTGGGATGACATGCTGGACAAGCCACGCTGCTTAGCAAGGGGCGGCTTGCACCTGTCACCCTGGGATTCGGATATTGGCAAAGGCTCTTGCCACCCCATAGTGCCTTTTTAGGCAAGGCTCAAATTCTAAACCTACCACCCTAGAACACAAAAAGGAAATAAACTAAGGGTAATGCTGCTCAATGCCAGAAGTCTAAATCTCAAAATGCACTTTTCGAGGCCCTTCTCAGTATGGAGAACATCGATGTCTGTGCTGTGACAGAAACCTGGTTCAAGGCTCCTGAGAGCACCCCAGCTATCAGGTTTTACCTCATATCATCGTTCCGGCCCCAAAATCAGGAAAATACTAAGAAAGGGGGTATCCATATTCATCAAGGACACCCACACCTCAAGACTGGTGGCAGCATGATGCATCGGAGACCATCCAGGTGCAATTAACCGTAGGCAAGACTGCTCTGCAAATAGTAGCATGTTACAGGCCACCCTCACAAACTCAGGAACCTCACATGGCCTTCCTGAAAACACTAGAGGGGATAAATGTATCACCAAACACCATCATACTAGGTGACTTCAATTACCAAAATATAGACTGGGAACACTACTCAAGCCCAAACACCCTAGCCCAAAAGTTCCTGGAATTCATAAACTCAAATGCCATGGAACAACTAGTCACCATTCCACAAGAGGAGATAACATACTTGATCTCATCATCACGAACATGGGAGCACAATGTTCAACACCGGAGTATACCCCTCACTGGTGAGATCAGATCACAAACTAATCTGGCTGGAGGTCCTCATCCCACCCCACCTGAAATAAAAAGACCACAGTAAAGAACTTCCCAAAGCCGACTTCACACTTCTAAAGACTAGTGTGGTCTCCTTTAAGGCCCCGAGGCAGGCGGAAAACAGTACTCAAGCCGCTGAATCACTTACAAATGCCTTCTACCAGCACCTGCAGGACTGCATGGATAAGGCAATCCCAAACAAAACAAAGACTCTTTGTACCAAAGGCAAGCGTCCAGTCTGGTGGACCCCAGCCATAAACAAACTCTACAACAAAGGAGGAAGCTACTACAAGATAGGCAAAATCCTTAAAGGTAAGACACCCTTGATCACTATAAGTAAAAACTAAGAGCTCTCATAAAATCATCCAAAGCAAATTTCGAGAAAAATAGCTAAAGACTCAAAGACAATCATAAGGCCTTCTTTGGCTATGTTAGAAACCTAGGAGGAAACTCCCAGATATGCTCAGAACTAGTTCAAAATGATGTGAAGATTACTGATCCTACAGACATTGCCAACATACTGGCTGACAGGTTCAGTGCAAACTTCTCACCCCTCCCCAAAGGAGAGATATCTATACCAAATGATTGCAGCCCCCAAACATCTCCAGCCCAAGTGAGAACTGCTCTCTCCAAAGCAAAACACAGCATCCATGGGACCTGATGGTGTCCCCGGCTGTGTGCTCCACGAACTCAATGAGGAATTAAACCCACAGCTAGGACAGCTGTTTAATCAAAGTCTTACCTCTGGATCATTGCCAGGGAGTGGCGCACTGCAACTGTGGTCCCACTTCACAAAGGCGGTGCCTCCACCGACCCTGGTAATTACCGGCCCATTAGCTTGACAAGCCTTATCTGCAAAGCCATGGAGAGGATCATAATGGACCTCATAAATAAAGACATTGGGAATTTGCAGACTTTGGATCCAACCCAGTTTGGCTTTGTCAAAGGCAGATCATGCCTTTTAAATTTGGTTGTCTTTTGAAACAGTCACCAAAGCCATTGATGAGGGAAAGGCAGTCCATACAGCCTACCTCGATCTGGCTAAGGCCTTGATACAATACCCCACTCGGGCATCATTGAAAAACTCATCAGCTTAAATGTTAACCCATACATCACAAGATGGGTTGCAAACTGGCTGAGTGACAGAACCCACAGGGTCAGAGTTGCTGGCGCCATGTCAGACTCAAAGCCTGTCACAAGTGGTGTCCCACAGGGCTCAGTCCTGGGCCCACTCTTGTTTGGCATCTACTTTTCTGAAGTACAAGCAAACACAGGAGGGTTATGGCTGACAAAGTTTGCAGATGACTGCAAACTGGCCATAGTAGAAAACACATCTGACACAGATATCCTTCAGAAGGGTCTCACAGAAACGGATAACTGGTGCCAGAGCCACGACCTAAAGTTAAATGCCAAAAAATGCATAGTCATACCCTTCGGGAAAAACAAGGTTACCCCTAGCTACCAAATAGGAGGCAATCCACTGAGCACAGAAGAAGTTATCAGGGACCTGGGGACCCAGGTTGATAGTAGTCTGTCATTCGACACCCATGTAGCTAAAGTAGTTAGGAAGACCTTCTACATTGCCCACCTTATCATGAAGGGATTCTCATCTAGATCAAGGGAGGTTATAGTCTCCCTTTACTCATCACTCATCAGACCAATGATTGAGTACAATGCCCCATTTGGAATGTATCTGACCCGACACTTGCAGCAGCTGGAGAGGCCACAAAGTTCCTCACCAAAAGGATAAAGGGTCTCAAAATCTATCCTATGCTGCCCGACTGAAAGAACTCCAGCTCTATTCAGTCGCTTACGCTGCTCAGAGGTGACCTTTGCCTAACATACAAGGCCATGTCAAACCCAGATTTGATGAATATGCTTCACCTCAAAAATCTAGATCCATCAGAGCCACAAGGCGGGAGACTTAAACCTCGACACGGCTATTAATAGGGCGTGCTGGAGGGATAGATTCATCACCCAAAGACTCCCTATGCTGTGGAACAGAATCCCGGTACATGTGAGGCAGAGCACCTCGCTGGCCTTGTTCAAGAGAAATCTTGACCAATGGATGGGAGATCGCAGATATACCCCAGGGATTACCTCAGTGTCACTGCTCGACAGAGGCACAGCAAAATAATGGGTATAGTTCCCCATACTAAAGGGGTGGCGTAAGCCACAAAACGATGGGCTAGGCTTGTAAATGCCCTCGGGCAGATAGCCTAGTATGAACCTATGAACCTATGAACCTATAAATACATTAATGCAATGCCAGTCAAAATCAATTATAAGAAAAACAAGCAGCACTCAACTTAAACCACTTCTTGCACTGCAGTTCTAATTATAATTCATATTCAGCTTTATTAAAGTAACAAGTAACATGCTGAAAGTAGAAATCTCTGATGCCCCTACTTGTAAAAATGTTTCTTATCCAAAAAAAGACCTGCTGCCTGACAACTATCTACTTGTTTCATGGGGAAAACATCATCAAAGTAAAAAATGAAAAGCAAACAAGAAATAAGCTCAAGATACATTGCTTAAAAGGATTACTGTACAGGTTATGGACCATACGATTGGCATTCTGTTTAGTTTACGGGTAAAGCCTGCAGAGATGACTGGAAGTCTCCAAGTGTAATGAGCTTCTTAAAATAATGTAATCCTGCCCTTTATTACAAATACTGTCATATGCATTTCAATTCCCAAGGCTTATACATTATTTATTTAAGTTTTCTCTACATGGCAACAACAGAAAGGCTTTCAATGTTGGCAATTCTTTAACGGTATGCTTATTAAAGCTTACTTGCATCTTACAATCTCAGCCAAGCTTACCTGATGGTCATTAAAGTATTGCTACTTAAACACAGAGCAACAGGCACTTTGAGTAATAAGCATAAATCAACAGTATAAAAAATATGACAGAAACCAAACCATTCTGCAAAAATCAAGGACAGATGAAAAGCCACTCTAGTACATGTGTCTACCTTGGATGGGGGGATACTCTGCACATTTACACTGCATAATTACTCCTTGCCTTGCTTTGACACATCCAGAGTCACTATATGGGGGGAGTGGGGTGCAACAAGTATGTCACAATTTGAAATGTCTCTGGTTGACTGTGATGGCCCTGACACATTTGTCATACCTCTCAACCTCAGAGAAAGAAATCTGGACAAAGCCATACAAAGAAGTGGGACAGAGGCCCAAAAATAAGGACAATTTTTAAACATTGCTCTTATAAACTTAGAAAGATAATAGAATAGGTCTTGCATTAGTATGACTTTTCTAAATGGTATGAAATCTGAAACTCAAATGTCTGTCATTATTTTCTAACTTCAGTCTTTAATGATTTGTCACTAATTTGCCAAAAAAAAACAAAATTTTATGAAAAATGGACCAAAAATGTGATGTCAAATATAAAATAGCCACACAATACAGCTGGGAACCTGTCAAAGAAGGGACACTTTAATATTAGTACTGCTAACTTGAGAAGCTGACAAAATAAAAGAATCTACATGCATTTCTGAAATAAAAGTAATCTATAACTCTGATTATTACAGTTATTTCTTAATTGTAAACCCTCCATGTTTTCTTCCAAAATTGCTATTTTGCGGAGGGATTATTAGGGGGAAGAGCAACATTTTGAGCCAAAATCAGGGACAGTTGAGAGGTTTGGCTATGCCTAATTCTATAAAGCAATTTATTTGCATGTACCTCTCAACCTGTTAATGCAATAAATCTGAACGAGGCCAAATATATTGGGGGAACATATAAACAGTACTAAAAATTGCTCTTGTATAAACTGAGACAGTTGATAGAACAACAGGTCTTACTTTAGCATGCATTTTTCTGAAGGTTATGAAGTCTGAAACTCAGTGTGTCATTATTTAGTGACTTAATTCCTAAATTATTTGCCAGAAAACCACACATTTTATGAGGAACAAACCAAAAATAAGAAGCAAAAATCTATTCATTCTTTGAAAATCTGGACAGTTGGGAGGTATAGTTCAGCTGGGGCTGTCTTTAAGTTTGCTGCCCTTCCCCCTCACAAAATCATGGTCGAATGGAGCCTCCCCCTGCAGCCATTCCAATGATCCATTACTTGGCTATTTCTCTCCATTTACCATAAACATTAATGTGCATACTGATTTACTTCTATGATGATTTGGACTTCATTTGAAAGTTTTATTTTGCATTTTACAGCACAAACACTAAAACATCTGCTAAACAAACTTAGCATTAAAACTTCTCTGCCCTTGAAACTCACATTCATTGAAACAGCATTGAAGCCCACATTCAAAGAAAATACATTTTACCAGTGGCAGATAAAGATTAATTCTGGGCTGTTTTCAAATCATTGGCCCCTTGCATATGAAACATGCATGTGCTCTTTGATACACCTTCCTATTGTTTTGAACATTTTTCCAGTAAACTATGAAACAAAACGCATGCACCAATAATAACAAAACTGCCCAATTCAGAACATCTTTCCAGTAAACAATGAAACAAAATGCATGTACCCATAATGACAAAACTGCCCAGTTCAGAAAATTTCCATCATAAAAGTCTATTCAAACTTCTACAGTCCACCATTATCAGTAAATATGCACAATTCTACAGTCCACCATTATCAGTAAATATGCACAATTCTACAGTCCACCATTATCAGTAAATATGCACAATCTCTGAAGAAGTAAAAAAGTCATCTAAATAATTCCACATTAAATAAATCTGTAACTAATGAAGAGGTTGCTGCTAGCAAACACCTTTATATTTCATGGTTTCATCGAAAAATAAAGTGTCTGATGCCCCTGAGGAATAAATTGCCTGTATTACATTAAAAATGATAAGCTAGTAATATTGCAATAGGAAATGGATGGCAAACTGATAACAGGCTCATAATTAGTATCTTAACTTTTTCAGTATGGCAGCATTCACCCCTTGTGGGAGTAGAACCAACAACCTTCTGCATCAAAAGCAAGTAGATAACCTGTTGTGCTATTAACAATGCAAGCTGACTTAGCATAAGCAGCACTAAACTTCTCTTCCCCTGCAGCTCTCAGCTCCTTGTAAAATCTACTCAATACTCAACTGCATCTCAACTTCACAGCACAAGAAATCTGGAAAAAGCCAAATTTATTGGGGGGGTCAAAAGTCCAAAAACCAGGGACACATTAAACATTGCTTGTATAATCTTGGAAAGTTGCTAGAATAAAATGCTGTGTTGCCACCATAAATTTTACTGCCAAGGTCCCTGTGCAAAAGAGTCGAAGCAACATATCACTATGCCAAATCAGCTGCTTTGTGAAAGAAAAATGCTGTGTTACCACCATACATTTTACTGCCAAGGTCCCTGTGCAAAACAGTCAAAGCAACATACCACTATGCCAAATCAGCTGCTTTGTGAAAGAGCGGAAGACTGAAACTTAAATGGCTATCATTTAATTAATTCAGTTCTCACCATAGCTGTCAACCTCTTAGCACAAAACACCTGGACAAACCCAGTAATGAGGGAATACAGCCCTCAAACATATTCAGTGAATTCAGTTCTTGCCATAGCTGTCAACCTTAGCACAAAAAACCTGGACAAAGCCAATAATGGGGTAATACAGTCCCAAAAATAAGGACAAATTTCAAATATTCATTTTATAAACTTAGAAAATTGCTAGAATAAAAGGTTGTGTTACTATGTATTTTCTGAAGAATATGAAGTCTGAAATTCAAATGCCTGTCAATTTTACTTCTGACAGAACAAAAACAATTTTCAGCAGAGGCCCAGGGAGAAATACTGCAGACACATGTCTTTGTAAAATGGCAGGACACCAGAGCAAATCCACACAAACACAGGGATGAGATGCAGACTACACACAGAAGGCACCCCAGCCAAGAATCAAACCAGAAAACCTATAGCTGTGAGGCAACAATGCTACCACTGCACCATCAAATATGTAAGGAATTAAACATTCAGAAACCTGAAGTCTGAAATTCAAATGCCTGTTAATTTTATTTAACATTTGTTAATCAAGTCTGACTTAGAACAAAAAAACAATTTTCAGCAGAGGCCCAGGAAGAAATGATGCAGACATGTCTTTGTAACATGGGAGGACACAAAAGCAAACCCACACAAACACAGGGAGAAAATGCAGACCCCACACAGAAGGCACCCCATCCAAGAATCAAACCTGAGAACCTACAGCTTTGAGGCAACAATGCTACCACTGCACCATCAAATATCAAGCATGATAACATTTAGAAGTCACAGATATTATGAGGAACAGATCAGATCAAATATGAGGCAAAAATCTGCAATTCAGGTCCTTAACACCTGCATACAAGGTACAGGGTTCAAGCCTGAGGTATTCCCTACCACACCACCATGAGTTTGTTCTAGCCACCAGTATATGCAAATGGGGCATTTTTACCCCCCTATTAGACATAATAATCTATACTCAAGTAGGTAAAGTACGCAAAATACTTGTATTGAAACACAAAGTCTCTGTTGATTAGTCAGTGTGTGACTAACCTAGACAATTGACACCTGTTCATCAACTGGAGTTTCGTCCTGCCATTTCAGCTTCCAATAATCAAGAAGATGGTTTAGGGCTTATTGGCGTTCCATCATTCCTTGAATGGGTGAACAACACTGGTCGTCTAACTACAGGTTTTACCCTTAACATGGATCGACCGGCCTCTCCATCTCTATCTTCACCAGTGAGTATGCAGCTTATTTCTGACAAACTTAAACTTTTAGATTCTAAACTGTTGAAAGTCAAGAAACTGCAACTTGAAGTTATTTACTTCAAACAATGTTTAGAAGAAAAGTTAGTTCCTAAAGGGTTACGTTACCACCAGTTACCAACAGGGTTGATACCTGAATCCCTGTTTCATAAAGAGTTACTGGACCTTTTTAATTCTTTTGGTTTCTCTATTATGCAATATATGATCAAACATTATTCTGCTCAAATTGAGTGCATGACTGCTGAAGTCGACGAACTTGACAAGGATATTAAAATTAACGTCAATTTTTCTAGATACAAATTCGACTATGAAAGAGTTTTTTCCAGTATAGATCACTTACTGGACAAACTCAAAACAAACAAAATCAAGAAACTAAACAGAGATCGTTTAACTTACTCTAACGGGTGGACGTATCCTAAACCACAAATTGCTCAAGTTTGGATCAGTAGAAATCTTACCAATGGTTTCCAGTATTCAAATTCTTCCACTAACCTAGACAGTACCAATGAGATTTTTGGATGATATATTCGTCATTTTTAGAGGCAACAGCAAAGAAGTTGATAGGTTTATTGAATACCTTAACTCTACTACTTCGTTCCTTAAATTTACATACCAATTTGGTACAAATTATATTGACTATTTGGACGTCAAACTAACTAGAGTACCTAACAACAAATTATGCTCTACTATTTATAGGAAGTCAACATACTATAACTCTTTTTTACATTTTTCTAGTTTGCATCCTTTTAAAAAGAAACGTTCTATTGTAAAAGGCCAACTAGTTAGAGCATGTTCTACAGGATGTGTTCTACAGATAATGACTTCCTAGGAGAATGTGACCTATTAGAGAGCATGTTTGTGAGCAGGGGTTACCCTTCTCAACTTATTCAAGAGTTAATCTTGGAAGTAAGGAACAAGCAAGAGTTAGGTTCACTCAATCCTATTTTGTCTGGTACCGGTAGTTTTCACACAGTACCGGCTTCAGTTGTTGAGGTAAATAGTGACTTTCATCTTTCGAATAGTCTTACTAATTTTTGTTCAGGCAACAGAGTAAGCTCTGAAACGGTACCAATAGGCATAGAGCAACAATACAGGCACAGTTTTATCACTTCATTTAATAATGACAGTGAGCAGATTAAATTCTTGCTACGCAAGAATTGGCACCTACTATCTAAGGACAGTTTATTAATTGAGAAAATTGGTTCTTTACCAGTTATTATTTACAGGAGAGGTCTGAACTTGAAAAGTCTTTTGGAACGTTAACTATTTAAGTCCAACAATCGATCTAGTGGTTTTTCCCCTTGTGGTGCTTGTAGTATGTGTCAACATGTAACAAGAAGTAACCACTTCGAGTTAGCTAATAGGAAATATTTTATCAAGCACAAACTTGACTGCAACTCAAAAAGTTTAGTGTACTTAGCTATGTGCAAAATTTGTAACACTTTTTACGTGGGAAAGACCGACCTCAGATTCCGAGATAGGATTTATGAGCACATTTATGCTATCTCAAAAAATAAGTGCGACAATGTGCTAGCTAAACATATTAATGTCAATCCAGATCATTGTTTTCAGTTTCTAACTATAGATCAGGTAGGATGTGACATTTGAGGTGGCCCAACTTCTATTCAATTAGGGTGTCGAGTACTGGAGTGGCAGCTTCTCTTGAACGCTTTTTGTGTCCCGGGTTTGAACGACAATTGTAATATTTCTTGTCTTTTGAAACTGAGGAGTGTTTTAAGATAACTAATTACTTCTAAAAATGTTTTTGAAAACCAGTATAAAAGTTTTTATTAGTCTCTTATGGACATATTGTCTAGGTTAGTCATACACTGACTAATCAACAGAGACTTTGTGTTTCAATACTAGTACTTTGCGTACTTTACCTACTTGAGTATAGATTATTATGTGAATAGTCAAAAGTATGTTTTACAATTTATTAATTTAAAATTGTATGTACCTGCTACGTCCAATTTTATTCAATGACGTATTTGAGTCTCCTGCTTTGTTTGTTCAGGTGCTCGCAGTTGCTTGTACCTTTAATTTTGTGTGAATTTCTGATTGGTCAATATCACTGAACTGCCTCTGGGAAGAACTTTTTAAAAATTTTAAAAGTTTCTAATGACATTTTTTTACACATTCTTTCTGAAGAAGTTTCCCATTTTGGTGAGACGAAAACGTGTTTTGTGATAATAAACCTGTGATACGTTAATTTGTATTACCACTTGCTACTGTGTGGCTTTATCTACTTTTGGACTGCTTGGCTCCTTTCGTCTATCTGTTTGTGTTTACACATCCTCAGCTGGCAGGCACCATCATGACTTATAGCTTTCTAACTCTAGAAGCGCGTTTTTTTTAAAGATTTCTGACCTTTCATGCTACAAAAAGTAGGTAATCATATGAAATGTTGGGACACACTACGGTGAGTCCCAAAATGTGGAGAATGAATAGTCAAAAGATCAGACTTACATATACTAAGTCTGAGATGCCATTTCTCTGAATATTCCCTTTTCTCCCAGGTATGGCAATCTCAGAATAAGTATGTATATGCTCAGGAGGTGATTTTCAAGATTCTCTCTTCTCTGAGTTTTTGGTCTTTTTCTTTTAGCTTTTTGGCACTCAGCATTTTGAGTGACAGCATTTAAACAGGGAGCACAAAAGTATCACACCTTTATGACTGCCAAGGGATGCCCTGTCAATAACTGTCAAATTTAGATTTCAAGACATTCTGTAACCATCCCCCCATAACTTATGCAATGCTGCCTCTCAGTGTTTCTTTCTGTTGTTCACCTTCTCTGCCACACCGTCTGTGTCCTTTTAGAAGGTAGTCAGATACTGTGGAAGTTCTTGAAGCATACGTTTGCCACTATCCTCTGAGATTACCACTGAAGTGTAATCACAAGAATTTGCATCTCCATAAAGCAGTGCAAAAGGCACAGAACTCTGAATTATCATTATTAAATCAACTTTGCAAAACCCTTGATTTACATCCACCAATAGTATTAGACATGCCTAAAATTACTTCCATACAATCTGTAGTGGATGGTATTTCTCTCTGAACAATTTCTTCAAGTCTTGCAGATCAATGTGCTTTCTATTCTTACCTGTCTTCACTACAGTCATCATGCTATTTATTCTTTCAATTGATAACATCTCCTTAGCAATTATATACCAAAAGGCACATTTATTTTAACTCATTGTAAATCATTTCTCTAAGCACAATGGGTACTCTCCTACATGTGCATATTGCAGGTAATGCCCTGGAGAACCCTAATATGGGGTCCATCTAGTAAACAATCAAACCATCAAATTTAGTATCATATTTCTGTAAAATATTATCAGAATCTACAATAGGGACCCACATGATTTATTTTTGCTTAGCTGGTGCCTGTTTAACTATCATCTACTCATAACATTATGTCTATTCTTCTTGAAAACATGTGTATTATTTTCTCTGACATATCTTGATGCCTGTTTCTGCAGCCTTGTTACCACCATTCCTGCCAGCAGTCATGTTGGCTATAAGAATATTCATGCTGCTTGCCTTAAAATAACATTCAAGAAGTCTCCTAATGCAACATGTGGGATCCTTTGTGCAAATATAATGTGAATTAATTTAATATCAATGAGCTTTCACAAGCTATGCAATCAAAACATACAGCTGTTTAACTGCATTTTCCAGAAACATTATTTGGAACATAAGCTTTTGCTTTCAGCACGTACATTCACAAGTAAGCATAATCTGATAAGTTGTTTTCAAAGTATGACCTTAAAAAGGTGGAAGAGAACATGCCAAATCATACACAGTACCAGCTAAATTCAATACTTTAAACAAAATTCTGATATAAAGTTGCATCCTGCTCCAATATCAAGCTTAAAAGAAATATATTTGCACTGAATACTCAGAATATTCTAAACATTTTTCTGGGCTTTGTGTAGTCCATTTATGGATTTATACTGTACCCACCAATATTTAAGCTATTGTTTGTCCACTGGACTGAATAAACTATAAATGTTCTGAATTACTTTACTTCTTCACTTACATACCTTTGCAAATTAACTGAGATTCTCACAGTACCTTCAAATATAGTTAAAAGTTTGGCATTGCCATTCTTTGCTTATGGAACCACAATGCCCATCTGATGGTTTCTTTCTTATTGTGTGTTTGTCTCTGGGCACTGTCTTGGATTACTGTTTGATGCCATTTTATATTATTTTATTTTTTTGGGCGCAATCTAGGATTGCAGTGAGGTGTCATCAGTTAGTAGTGGGTTAATGCTGATGTTTCCAGTAGCAAGGGTACACAGTTAGAAGCCTCACCGCTTAGTTTACATTCTACCTGACAGCTGACACAGAGGATTAAGGCTTTGAACTATAGTTCATGAAGTACAGGGTTTGATTCCCTTAATCCTCATTTGTTTACTCTGTGACCTTGAGCGTATCACCAGAGAGTGATTTGGGGCAACTAGGAATATGGTCTAGGTCCTCAATGGTACCCTGGACTGCAAGCCTAGTAACTACCTATGAATCATGTATATATTTTCTTTTTTATTTTGTTTTCTAGCTTTGTCTTAAATGTTTCCTCTTTATCAGTTCTTGTATTTATTGCACAGACATCCAGCTCCTCATACAACCATTTGAATGAATTCTCATAATTTCACTTCTCTTGCCCAAATTCCAAGATGTATTAATTATTATAGCTGACTTTCCCATCGGTCTGGTCTTAACTTGGCTATTTACAATGCCGCAAACAGTTCTATATCATATCAGGGAATCATGTACATTATCAAACTCAGAGTCTCCACTCTTCTTAATATTAGTAACATGTTATCTATAATCTCTTGAGTTCTTTAATTTTTAATGAAGAATAAATTCCTTATATGTGGTAGATTTTTATGAGCTTACAACATACAACATACCTTATAGTTATCTCTCATTATTGACAATTTCTCTTCTTTCTGTTCTCTTTAAAGGTGAAAGTGTTAAACACCATTATGGTTTTCTAAACTGTGAAATATAAGAATATTACACAGTGGAATTTCTCCTGTGTCTATGCAACTCCACTACTCACAAAATGCAGGCTCTGGTTTCTATATCCAAAGCTACCAATTTTCAGACAAGCTACGCTGCAGCTGCAGAGATATTGGAAGTTGAACTATATACAGACTAGCCACAATAAATAAATATTACTGATGTACATTTGAAAGAGGTGATGGTTCAGATGTTCTTTTATGCAAAATACGAAAGCTGTGTTAATGTTACCTGAGAAAGAAATGAAATGCAAAACACTATATTTATACTGTTTTTAACAGCTAAACAAGCTTTAATCTGAAGTGTGATAACAACACTAATGCATTTAATTTGTGAAATATTACATCAAAATGCAAACAAACAAATAAAAGGGCAAAATACTTGCAGCCTGCTCCACTTAGCTAGAGAATAGTCATTTCATGCAATGAAATTATCATATTCCTTGTCTCTTCTAAGCTTCAGAAGCTACACATGGTTATTTAACAAGCTGCCAGCTTCTGGTGGCATAAATCATCTCTTTATTCTGATACCATATAATCTGTACACACTTTTAGTACATTGAGTCAGGAATGGCCAGTAAATGAAGAGTCTTAGACAAGAACTTGCATCTGCATTCTACAGTTTACTGAATTAGAGTGAAAGTGAAGATTGCTACCAAATGACATGCGTAACCATTTATGTTTAATGCCCACTTCCTTAAAGAGATGCTATCTAATACATACATGTCTTACAACCTGATTTTGTTTCATGTCTGACATTAAATTAATTTAGCTCTGAATCCTTCATCTATGAAGAAATGGGTCATGTTTGAGTCTCAGTTAATAAGGTCTGGCAAGGCTGAATTCATTCTGGAATACTCTTACCAAATCTACAAATTCTGATGTAACACTTGACAGCCTATGACTTTCCATTGATGTAAAAACTGGTCTCTGAGATAAACATTTTGAGTTTAGAGAGTTAGCTAAGCATTTACGTCTACCACATCTTGTCTTTTTGAGGTAATAACATTTTGATGTGTACATCTAGTAAATTTCTATTTAAGGAATAAAGCACATCAAAGACATCTCAATTCTCTAGATCTCCTTTTCAGTCACTAAAGCATATCTGAAAGAGCATTTCATTTTCAAGAGGCATACACTTATAATAACTGCTGCTGCCTTAAGTGTGTACAACAGTTTTGTTACCATTTTGCCTAGAATGGGGCACAGAGGGAATATGCCCAAAACATATATGTAACATCACAGTGGGATGTGTCCAGTCACATTGCATCACAATGGGTCTGGCCAGTACTGTACTGTAATAGCTCTGGAGAAAATAATCGACTAAACCCAGATATTTGAGGCCTTGGAGCTGTAGATGCGCTGTACTACATTAGAACTTTGTAAAACCTTATCATTCAAAAAAGTCAACATTTTGATCCGATGAAAGAATGGCTTGAACAAAAAATAACAGCAAGGAAAGAAATTTTGCCTTAAAATTTTCTTTCAGGAAAAAAAAGTTGCATCTAGGGCTTTATGTTCAAAACTGACAAAATAGTATTTCTCAATAAGCTGACAAGATAAATACTTGTAATGATACCCAAATCATACCTGAGAAGAGTAAAGTTCAATGAAAGTCCAAGAGGGAGAATGTTGCAATGTAGTTCCCAGGAATGTAGCCTCAGAAGGAAGAAATATTTTAGATCTGTACCATCTGAAACGCATTATCTAGCAACAATCCAAAGAAGAAAAGAACAGATTGCCTAGTACCAGTCAGAAGATTACTGGAGCAGAGTGCGCAGAAATTTGTTTCTGTTCAAAGGAAAAAGATCACTCATATGTGAGGTTTACTGCTGAAATAAACTTGCAGGCTGAACTGGAAATCTAATAAGTGCATTAAAGCTTACATTTTTGAGATGAGATGCTTGATGTTATCATATCTGTTAACAGTCAACAATACAAATGTCAGGAATTGAGAAGATTTATGTGCAGGTGGAAATTCAGACATATAAAATTAAGTTCACACTGTCTACATTGTAAACAATGGCCGATATTCATAGCCAGGAGCTTCGAATTTTTGTAGCAGTAATTTACGAAGAGTGGAGCTATGTTGTTATGCAAATCACAGACTTTCAGAATGAATATGAAAATACAGAAGCAGAGGCATTTTGTTAAGCATGCCCACCTGTCGGAAAAGTGTAATATACAGCTGATACACAGATAAGGGGCATTACACCATTGCATATCAGTAGGATTCATAGAGATGAATCCATAATGAGCTCATTTGCACATCAAATGTATAAATGCCCCTGAACTTACACAATAAGTAGCAATTTAACATGAGACTACAGAGATGTGAGGGGAAGGGACAATTTTTCATTTTGGCATCGGGGTGTGCTTGTGCATACATGGGCAGACCACCGAAGGGGTCATTGGAAGAAATGTTTCATTTGCAGTCAGTGAAGTGCTTGTGAATTCATGGGCAGACTACTGAAGGGGTCATTGGGGAAACGTTTCACTTGGTGTCAGGGACGTGCTTGTGCATACTTGGACATACTACTGAGGGGATCAGTGGGGGAAATGTTTCATTTTTGGTGCTTGGACAAACTACTGAAGGGATCTGTTGGGGAAGTATTTAATTTTAGTGCTTGTGCATACTTGGACATCTGCCAAAGGGATCAGTGGGTAAATGTTTCATTTGTTGCTTATGCATGCCAGTACAAACTGCTGAAGTGATTGGTGGGAATACGTTTCATTTTGGTGCTTGTATCAGGGGCGGCTCGTGGCATAGGGCTGCCGGACTGCAGCCCCCTCAAAAAGAAAAAAAGAAAGAAAAAGAAATGAAAAAATAAAAAATATTTTTTTAAAATTAGCGGACTTGGCGCATCTATAGACCCCGAGTCGATCTTATCCGGTCTATGCAGCGCAAACACAAGCCGTCCCGCCCCATAGGGGGACACAGATGCTGTGCACTTTACAGTGCACAGACCAGGATTATGGGGCCAGCGTCGGACTGCAAGAGGAGCAGCAGGGACTCGGGACAGTGCCTCAGGGATCTCGTCGGGCTCCGGAAGGAGCATGTGGATCTCAGGGTCTTCAGTATTGCGGGGAAGGATGTATGGATTGGACGTTAACTCTGGATGTATTCATTCAGGATTCAGGTAAGGTGCCTTTCAATTTACAATGTTTATTTTTCTTTGTTTGTGTATGGTGCTTGTGCTTTACTGGAGTTTGTGTATGGTGCTTGTGCTTTACTGGAGTTTGTGTATGGTGCTTGTGCTTTACTGGAGTTTGTGTATGGTGCTTGTGCTTTACTGGAGTTTGTGTATGGTGCTTGTGCTTTACTGGAGTTTGTGTATGGTGCTTGTGCTTTACTGGAGTTTGTGTATGGTGCTTGTGCTTTACTGGAGTTTGTGTATGGTGCTTGTGCTTTACTGGTGTGTGTGTGTGTGTGTGTGTGTGTGTGTGTGTGTGTGTGTGTGTGTGTGTGAGTGTGAAAATGCCCCAGGTGCTTATGGTGGTGTGGTAGGGAATGCCTCAGGCTTGAACCCTGTACCCTGTATGCAGGTGTTAAAGACTTGAGTTCCCTACCCACCACCATTAAATTTCAGATTTTTACCTCATATTTGATCTGATCTGTTCCTCATAATATCTGTGGTTTGTAAATGTTGCAATGCCTGATATTTGATGGTGTAGTAGTAGCATTGTTGCCTCACAGCTGCAGGTTCTTGGGTTTGATTCTTGGCTGGGGTTCCTTCTTTGTGGGGTCTGTATCTTCTCCCTGTGTTTGTGTGGGTTTGCTTTTGTGCCCTCCCATGTTACAAAGACATGTCTGCATTATTTCTTCCTGGGCCTCCGCTGAAAATTTGTTTATTTGTTCCAAGTCAGACTGTCCTGATTAAAAATGTTAAATAAAATTGATAGGCATTTGAATTTCAGACTTAAGGGTTTCTGAATGTTTAATTCCCTGCGTATTTGATGGTGCAGTGGTAGTATTGTTGCCTCACAGCTATAGGTTTTCTGGTTTGATTCTTGGTTGGGGTGGCTTCTGTGTGGAGTCTGCATCTCCTCCATGTGTTTGTGTGGATTTGCTCTGGTGCCCTGCCATTTTACAAAGACGTGTCTGCAGTTTTAATCCCTGCTGAAAATTGTTTTGTTCTGTCCGCAGTAAAATTGACAGGCATTTGAATTTCAGACTTCAGGTTTCTGAATGTTTAATTCCTTGCATAATTGATGGTGCGGTGGTAGTATTGTTGCCTCACAGCTATAGGTTTTCTGGTTTGATTCTTGGTTGGGGTGGCTTCTGTTTGGAGTCTGCATCTCCTGCCTGTGTTTGTGTGGATTTGCTCTGGTGCCCTGCCATTTTACAAAGATGTGTCTGCAGTTTTAATCCCTCGTCTCTGCTGAAAATTGTTTTTGTTCTGTCCGCAGTAAAATTGACAGGCATTTGAATTTCAGACTTCAGGTTTCTGAATGTTTAATTCCTTGTATAATTGATGGTGCAGTGATAGTATTGTTACCTCACAACTATAGGTTTTCTGGTTTGATTCTTGGTTGGGGTGGCTTCTGTCTGCATCTCCTCCCTGTATTTGTGTGGATTTGCTCTGGTGCCCTGCCATTTTGCAAAGACGTGTCTGCAGTATTAATCCCTGCATCTCTGCTGAAAATTGTTTTGTTCTGTCCGCAGTAAAATTGACAGGCATTTGAATTTCAGACTTCAGGTTTCTGAATGTTTGATTCCTTGCAGATTTGATGGTGCAGTGGTAGTATTGTTGCCTCACAGCTATAGGTTTTCTGGTTTGATTCTTGGTTGGGGTGGCTTCTGTGTGGAGTCTGCATCTCCTCCATGTGTTTGTGTGGATTTGCTCTGGTGCCCTGCCATTTTACAAAGACGTGTCTGCAGTTTTAATCCCTGCTGAAAACTGGTTTTGTTCTGTCCGCAGTAAAATTGACAGGCATTTGAATTTCAGACTTCAGGTTTCTGAATGTTTAATTCCTTGCATAATTGATGGTGCGGTGGTAGTATTGTTGCCTCACAGCTATAGGTTTTCTGGTTTGATTCTTGGTTGGGGTGGCTTCTGTTTGGAGTCTGCATCTCCTGCCTGTGTTTGTGTGGATTTGCTCTGATGCCCTGCCATTTTACAAAGGCGTGTCTGCAGTATTAATCCCTGTCTCTGCTGAAAATTGTTTTGTTCTAGAATTGACCGGCATTTGAATTTCAAACTTCATGTTCTTCAGAATACATAGTAGCACAACCTTTTTTCTAGCAATTTTCTAAGTTTATAAGATGAATATTTTAAATTTGTCCCTATTTTTGGGACTGTATTCCCCATTATTGGTGGCCGTCCAGTTTTGTGCTAAGGTTGACAGCTATGGCAAGAACTGAATTCACTGAATATGGACTGTAGAATTGTGCATATTTACTGATAAAGGTGCACTGTAGAATTGTGCATATTTACTGATAATGGTGGACTGTAGAATTGTGCATATTTACTAATAATGGTGGACTGTGGAATTGTGCATATTTACTAATAATGGTGGACTGTAGAATTGTGTATATTTACTAATAATGGTGGACTGTGGAAGTCTGAGTAGACTTTTTATGATAAATGTTCTCAACTGGGCAGTTTTGCCATTATGGGTGCATATGTTTTGTTTCATTGCTTACTGGAAAAATGTTCAAAACAAATTTAAAACACCCTCTAACAAGTGTACTGTATTGTACAAGGAATATAATTTTAGTACAATGAGGAAGGTGTATCAAAGAGCACATGTATGTTTCATATGCAAGGGGCCTATGATTCGAAAACAGCCCAAAATTAATCTTTATCTGCCACTGGTAAAATGTATTTTCTTTGAATGTGGGTTTCAATGAATGTGAGTTTCAAGGGCAGAGAAGTTTTAATGCTAAGTTTTCATTGTGAGACTGCATTGCTTTGTTTAACAGATTACTTAATGTTTGTGCTGTAAAATACAAAATAAAACTTTCAAATGAAGTCCAATCATTGAAGTAAAGCAGTATGCACATTAGTGTTTATGGTAAATGGAGTGAAATAGCCAAGTAATGGTTAATTGGAATGGCTGCAGAGGCTCCAGTTCAACCATTATTTTGTCAGGGGAAGGGCAGCAAACTCAGACAGGCCCAGCTGAACTATACCTCCCAACTGTCCAGATTTTCAAAGAATGAATAGATTTTTGCTTCTTATTTTTGGTTTGTTGTTCATAAAATTTGTAGTTTTAATTCCTAAATGATTTGCCAGAAGTCACTAAATAATAAGTTTCAGACTTCATAACCTTCATAAAATGCATGTTAAAGTAAGAGCCGTTCTATCAACTGTCTCAATTTATACAAGAGCAATTTTAGTACTGTTTATATGTGCCCCAATATATTTGGCCTTGTTCAGATTTACTGCATTAACAGGTTGAGAGGTACATGCAAATAAATTGCTTTATAGATTAAGGCATAACCACCCCTCTCAACTGTCCCCAATTTTTGGCTCAAAATGTTGCTCTTCCCCTAATAATCCCTCCATAAAATAGCAATTTTGGAAGAAAACATGGAGGGTTTACAATTAAGAAATAACTGTAATAATCAAAGTTATAGATTACTTGAAATGCATGTAGATTCTTTTATTTTGTCAGCTGCTCAAGGTAGCAGTACTAATATTAAAGTGTCCCTTCTTTGACAGGTAGAAGCTGTATTGTGTGTCTATTTTATATTTTTGCATCACATTTTGGTCCATTTTCATAAAATTGTGTTTTTGGCAAATTAGTGACAAATCACTAAAGACTGAAGTTAGAAAATGACAGACATTTGAGTTTCAGATTTTATACCCTTCAGAAAATTCATACTAATGCAAGACCTATTCTATTATCTTTCTAAGTTTATTAGAGCAATATTTAAAATTGTCCTTCTTGTTGTGCCTTTGTCCCACTTCTGTGTATGGCTTTGTCCAGATTTCTTGCTCTTGAAGTTGAGAGGTATGACAAATGTGTCAGGGCCATCACAGTCAGCAGAGATTTCAAATTGTGACATGCTTGTTGCACCATGTAGTGACTCTGGATGTGTCCAAGCAAGGCAAGGAGTAGTTGTATCTACCTTGGATGGGAGGACACACTGCATAAGTACTACAGTGGCTTTTCATCTGTCCTTGATTTTGCAGAATGGTCTGGTTTCTGTCATATTTTTGTACTGTTGATTTATGCTTATTACTCAAAGTGCCTGTTGCTCTGTGTTTAAGTAGCAATGCTTTAATGACCATAAGGTAAGCTTGTCTGACATCGTAAGATGCAAGTAAGCTTTAATAAGCATACTGTTAAAGAATTGCCAACATTGAAAGCCTTTCTGTTGTTGCCATGCAGAGAATACTTGACTAGATAATGTATAAGCCTTGGGTATTAAAGGACAGGATTCCATTATTTTAAAAGCTCATTACACTTGTTGGAGACTTCCAGTCATCTCTACAGGCTTTACCGTAAACTAAACAGAATGCCAATCATGTGTGGTCCATAACCTGTACAGTAATCCTTTAAGCAATGTATCTTGAGCTTGTTTCTTGTTTGCTTTTCATTTTACTTTATCATGTTTTCCCCATGAAGCGTTGTCAGGCAGCAGGTCTTTTGGATAAGAAACATTTTTACAAGTGGGGGCATCACATAGATTTCTACTTTCAGCATGTTGCTTGGTACTTTAATAAAGCTGAATATATTATAATTAGAACTGCAGTGCAAGGAGAAGTAGTTTGAGTTGAGTGCTTCTGGTTTTTCTTATACTTGATTTTGACTGGCATTCCAGTAATGTATTTAAAAAGTAATTTATTTTTCATGCCTCACAACCTTTTGTTTCCATCTAGATATTAAGTAAGCT
>NC_056731.1:1391126111-1391133611 GCF_019279795.1 Protopterus annectens
TACCTTAAACTAGCTGGAGACTTTGTTGCATACACAATCTGTAACCTAATCTATAAATCAGAATCACTAGTTCCTAGCATATGGAAAATATCTCACATCACCCCCATCCAGAAAGGAGAAAATTCCACAGAACTGGCCAACTTCTGTCCCATATCTATTCTATCTCCCATTTCCAAAATTCTAAAAAGATGTATCCACCAACAGATAATGCAATACCTACTGCAAAATAATCTACTTACACCAACTCAGCATGGTTTCTGCCCAGACCACAGCACATCCATAGCTTTACTATCCTTTATTGACAATGTGAACGGGGCTAAAAAAGCTGGAAACTGTTTATCTGCAGTATTTCTTGACCTCTCTAAAGTTTCTGACCCTGTTTCCCACCCCTCAGTTCTGGACAGACTCTCCAACTTAGGATTTTCCCATTCCAAAGTACAGCAGTTTCAGTTACCTATAGGATTGGAAACAAGTCATAAAATGGTTAAATGAGCTCTCCCCCTTTCTCCATAACCATACAAAAGTCCCACAAGGCTCCATCCTAAGCCCCCTACTGTTTAATATATTTATAAACAACCTACATTTCCTCATCCCCTGGAGCTCTTATACCATATGCAGATGACTCCACTATTGTCTACACCTCTTGCACTCTTCTCAAGACTACTCTCCAAAACACAAAAGACTTTTACTGCTATGGAAATGTGTCTTACTAATGCTCAACTATTCTTTAATCCCAAAAAAAAAAAAAAACTTCTCCAGCACCATAAAAATACCCTTCTGCCATAGATCAATTCAAGATATATTCGAATACAATTATCAAAATAGTCCAGAACACCAAACTGCTTGGAATCATTAATGATAATCAACTGAAATTCGACCTCCACATCCAGCAAAATATTAAGAAAAATCACCAGGAATTAGGACTTCTCTATAGAAACAAACACTTCCTAAGCTCTTCAATTAAAGTTACCCTGGCTAAAACTTTACTCATCCCCTCCCAACTATATGGTGCCACTGTTCTTACCAACTTACAGACCTCTATTAGATCCAAAAATGGAACAGTCTTACAACAACTTGGCAAAGTTTGCCATTAACTCTAAATGCCAGATACATTACCATAGACCACAACATGACCTTAACTGGCTTGAACTCCCCAACCAACTTCACTATACCCAGTTATTAACTGTGCGCAACTTAATCCACAAACCCTCTGCCTGCCCAGCTCTGAACAATTTAGTTAAACCCTACCAACCAGACTGCTAACAATCTCCAAACCCTCAAAAAAAACAGGGCAGTGTCTCTTTCACAAAAGTGTGGAATTCTTTCCCGCTAGCTATTAGACCAGTTCCCAGCATTTTGGTCGTCAAAATGTTGATAAAACAATATCTAAACAATACATGGCTATGCACCTGCACTGCTCCTGATTAATATCACTTTTACTACATCTTTATACTCTGCTCCCTCAACTGCTTAATCCTCTACAACTCAATCTGAAGAACTAATTTTAATTAATACTAACTAAAACTGTTCTTCCTATAAAGCAGGTCTCTCCTATTCCCTTCTCTTTGATGTTTCCATTCTCTGCTAACAATCATCACCCTAAGCAACCATGCAAAAAAAAAACAACTTATATTATATTTGATATGCTTATGAATGGTATGATCAATGAGAAGCTTTTTGAGTATTTTGAAGTCAAACAACCCCTAGTATCTATAATTTATGGTTTATCAAAGATGCATAAATATCCAATCAATCTACCAATGCATCCAATAGTGACTGGAAAAGGTTGGGTTATGGAGCCACTTTAAATTTTTATTGAAAAAATCTGCATCCCCTATTAGAAGGTTGGGAGACTATTCTTAAGGATACCAGAAGTTTCTTGCAGAAATTGTATGTGGCTACCTCGAACCTTGATATAGAATCTCTTTTTCCCATTATTCCTAATGAATGGGGCACAGAAAGCATTAGAAAGTTTATGAATACTAATAACTGCTTTTCTACTGATAAGAGAGACTTAATGTGACTTACTAGAACTTATACTTGAAAATAATGTTTTACTATTTGAGGAACAGTTTTATGTACAGAAGGTTGGCATAGCAATGGACACAGCATGTGTGAACAGCTATGCCAACCTGGCCTTAGTACAATGGGAGAGAGATGTATTATTACAAGCTACAGGTTTTTCTCACCATACCTTAGGTTTGTGGATGACATCTTCCTTTTATGGAATGGATCACCTGAAACTCTTGTTGAATTTGTAGAGTTCTTGCATCAATCTACAGGTTTTCTTAGATTCACATTTAAGTATTCCTGGGAACAAATTGAATTTTTAGATGTTAAGGTGAAGAAATCAGACTATAATCATATGGAGACTAGTGTTTATAGAAAATCCACTTGGAGGAATTGTCTACTTCATAAGAGTAGTAGGCACCCCAGGCATATTCCTAAGAACGTGATTAAGGGACAAGTACTTAGGGTCATGAGACTCCATAACAAGGATCAACAGCTTAAGTTTAGCACTTGAGTCTATGAAGAAAAATGTCTTGGATAGAGGGTACTTAATAAATGAGATTGATAGTTGCATAACAGATGCATTGAAACAGAGACAAAGTAAAGGAAGGCCCTATTTTTCTGAACCACTGTTAAATGAAGATACTCATATACATAGGAGAACAGAGGTCCTTAGACTTCCTTTAACATACTTATCAGATATTTATCCAGTCTGTGATATCAAACGTAACTGGGATATTTTAGATACAGTGGATGAACTAAGAAGTGTTATAGATACAGTGCCACACTTCTCTTTTAAAAATAATAGATCATTGAAGAGGCACCTATGCTATAATGCATCCACTACTACAAAGGTTTTAACATTGACTAGGAAAGGTACTTTTAAATGTAGGAATTGTACAGCCTATAGGTTTATTCATACAGTTATGAATTATGTACATTCACATAATACGTTTCAGGTAGAAATAGATTTCTACACTGATTGTAAGACCAGAAACATAGTATATCTTAGTTATTGTGCTAAGTGCCCTGCATTTTATATAGGTTTGAGTAACAGACAGCTTAAGGATAGAATCTTGGAACATCAGAGGGATATTAAAAATAAGAAAGATACGAATGCCCTTGCTAAACATGTAATGAAGTTTGGTGCTGACCATACCTTCAGCTTTCTGGTGCTAGAAATAATTTTAGAGAATTTAAAAGGAGGTATATGGTCTATATTAAACATTCAAATGCTTAAACATTCGAATCACTAAAGATCGAACTTTAGTTATCGAATGTTCAAATGTTCGAATATTTTAAAAAATTAAAAAAAAAATAAAACAAAAAAGAAAAAGTAAAGGGTGTAAGCAGGGGGGCAATATACCAACTCCAAGATCACTGTACAGTGTAGGAAATGGAAATTTTCCATTTCTGCACTGTTGTGCACTGAAGTGAGATCTCTGAGTTGGTATATTTAAGTAGTGGGGGATGTGGGGGGTGCAGCCCCCACATGGGGGGTGTAGGGGGGCTTGCCCCCCTCCTTAAACACTTTACATTTTGTTTTTTTCTTTTTTATTTATTTATTTTTTAATATTCGAACATTTGAACATTCCATCACTAAAGTTTGATCTTTAATGATTCAAACGTTTAAGCATTTGAATATTTAATATAGACCCGGGGTATATTAGGAACAGGACAGAATCTGCTGAACAGAAATGGATTCTGTCACTGAATGCAGATAAAGAACCAGGTTTAAATCAGGTTGTTTCATTAAACCATTCTTAAAGGCAAGACCACTTAAACACTGACATTTTAAATGTTTTGTATTTTTGTCACTTTTTATTTCACATATGAGTGTTTTCTTAATGTTTTTACTGATGTTCATCTAAATTAAATTATTTGGAAACTGTTTCTTTAAAATGTTTTTAATGATGGTGTTAATTGATTTTAGGCTAGCTATTTAAACCTAGTGTGTACTTTTAAGAATCAGTCTGATGAAGCAGTTTGATACACCGTGAAAGTGCTTACTGTTCTGAATTAAAGTTTTCATTTTATTTTATTTTGCCAGTCTGCCGTGTTGGATTTTGGCAGTTTCATTGTTTTTCACTTGGATTTCTTTATTGTAATGGTCCATTCTTATTCCTGGTGTTGTGCTTTTTTATATTATACTGTTTTACTTGTGAGTTAGCCACTATTGTTATTTAAAGTGATGTGATATCTACTTATTTTCTGTCACAGGATTTTTGGAACACCCCATTCTTCTTTTGTATGAAACTGTAATCTATGCGTGCTATGTATATATATATATATATATATATATATATATATATATATATATAAAATTGTATTTGGAGCTTTTCTCCTCGGGCCTCTACTGAAAACAGGTTCTGTTGACCCAGTTGGACTATCTCGGTAAACAAATGTCAAATAAATAAAATAAAATTCTTGGATATGTAAATGAATGCTATGAAAGCAAGTGGTGAAGGAATGCAAGAATGAAATGAGTGTGAGTGTTTGAATGTGTGGAGATGGAGCCAGGGGGTAAAGACCTCGAGATGATATAGCACTCCATGAATACAGCCTGCACAGGTACACCTTAACTTATGAATCTCTGCAACACCACACTAAGAGATACAATATATAAAACCTGCTTCAGAATCAGGACAATTAATATCCTTATTATTGTAGCAGGACACTGAATACACAGCTCAAAACTGGGCCCGTCTCACACAGACCTAGATAGGTAACAACTCTACATGACAGTGATCTCAGGGAAGAAAGATCACTTCTGTAGCTTCATCTGTCAAGGCTATTTCTAATGATACAATCTACAAACAAAATGCTTCCACTTGATTTATTTAGTCTAGCTAGTTTCTGTTCAGTGAGACAGAAGTTCATGAAGAACAGAAAGGCATAGTAACACTATTTCTGATCAGGTGGCACTCAGATTCCCAAGTAGAATTGACTTTATTTAATTTCATCCTTTCTCAGTTCTGATGGTCAGAGGTCACTGAAGCATATAAGATGATATTGCACCAATGTTTTGTGTCTCGTGCTGCTACACAACAATCCAACAGCAGCATTCCAGTCGATTCTTTAACTTCATCTTTCAAACTTCATTTCTGTCACTCTCTTGATAGGTTTCCTTTCACTTTTCTTTGTGAAATCAATGCTGACAAATTTCCCTCTTGTAATGTGACCAACATATCTTATTTTCTATCAATTACATTTACAATCTGGCATCTAGTTTGACATTATCACAGGATCAATTCATTTGACCAATGTTCTGTCTGCCTAACCCTGAAAATAATATGCTACCCGTACACCTCAAAGCCTTCTATCTTCCTGATGAACCCTTCTAGCGCTTCCGTTTCTCAGACATTCTCAATACATTGCAATTGACCAGACTGATGCACTGAGAAGCCTTACCTTGGTATCTTTCTTTAGACTGTTATCTTCCCACAGCTGGGTGAACAGTTTGATGATGGCTCTAGCTGCATCTAACCAGGACCAACTTTCTTTATTAAAGGCAATGTCCTGATTTATGCACATAAGAATTTAAAAGTTCAAGATATGTTTCATGACAGTATGTGTAATAGGTTTCATTTTGTTGTTTTACTACCATGGTTTTTGTTTTCTCTGTATTTATTTCAAGGAAATAGTGTCTTGCAGTGATCAGTACAGTACTGATGAGGACTGTTCTACTTCTAATCTAATCTAATCTAATCTAATCTAATCTGATCTAATCTGATCTAATCTAATCATCATAATTGTCTATTCTACATCAAAAAGTAATTAACCAAATATTGATCAGAGCTAGACAAAGAAACTAATTCTTCATTAGGTGTGACTATACACAAATTTACAAAAAATAAAGTAACGTATTGTCAAATAATTTAAATTTAAACCAGGTCAAATAGAAACTGACGTTATTCAGAAAATACCACTGTCTGAATGTGAAAAAAAAACACACTGAACAATTTTCAAGTATGATCACCCATACTTGTGAGAATATTGATGTCAGGTCTTATTGCTCCAATGACAGGCTTATTGCACAGTTATGTGCAGTGACATTGAGAACGAACACTCCAAGGAGTACTTACTTCCTGAAGCAGAGGTAAATGCAAGCAGCTATTCTGAAATACTACAATAAAAAAATGCAGTTACAGTATCTATACGTGCTTCAAAGAACAGGATCAGTTGAAAGATTGCAACGTGAATCTCTATTTGCATATTTTTCAGAAATAATTGCTGAAATACTGTAGAGTTATGCTCATAAAAAAAGAAAATTTAGCAATTACATTTAATTTGAAGATATTTTGCCAGCTTCTCCACGGAAAGATGATTGCAGCAGACTGAATATTAGCCACTAGAGACCATGCCTAGAAAACCAATAATAACTGGTTACAGAGAGTTTAAAAACTTAATGAAATGGCAAAAATATCATGAAGTGTAGACCATGAAAAGGAATGCACTTTTGCAGATGCGATTATGAGACCATATCTTCTGAGTAATGCAGAATGAAGAAAATCCAGATGCCAAAGCTCAAATACAAATAGTAGTACATATTGTCAGTTAAAAGTTATATGTTAAGGAAAACACTGCTCAGAAGCTGAACAAATATGTTTCTTATAGCAGCTTGATCTCCTATGCAGTATTAATGACTCTACATCACTTATATTTAATACTGTTTCTTAACTTACTGTAATCCAAAAATTGCATATTGATTGATTATATTTTTAGTCTGCCATCTTCCCACAAGGCTGTCAATATCCTGCTTATGTGGTGCACTGAAGTCATTATTACATTGTGTCTACACCAATATATAGCTGTCATACTTTGAATTTCTTCTTATTCTATGTTTCTGTGGAAGGACTCTGTATATATATATATATATATATATATATATATATATATATATATATATATATATATATTGTCATGACTCCCACTGCATTTTATCAGTAGCAACTAAACAAAACATAAACAGACATTCTCAGCAGTTTTAAATGTGTGCTACAAAAATGACTTCTAAATGATTTGCTCTTGTTAAAGCTCTGTTTTAAGATAAGGCACCAAATGACATTAGCTTAACTAGTGTTTTGGTTTATCATTTGAGAATAACAATTCACACTTGAAAACAAGGGAGTGTTTACATACACTGTGCCACACATACAAGGACAATACTTTGTGACTGACTGTATCAGAGCAAATGCACTCCATGATTTTTAACTCCCTGGTTTCCTAAATATATCTCCTGAGCTAAATAACCTTCTCTTAACCACCACATATAATGTTTTGCTGACCTACAACAGATCCCGTGCTTTGTTACTAGCAAACCACTCCTTTTTCAGTACTGCGAAGCCTTAAGCAGGTTTACCTGGTCAGAATTTCCTAAAGTTTTCTCAATTAAAAGCAGTTCACAATGCTTATATTCTGATAAGTGCTAGTCGTTATCTAAGACAGTGGCTTACTATAGTCCTCACACCACAAGGTCCTCCTTACTAG
>NC_056731.1:1391136111-1391161111 GCF_019279795.1 Protopterus annectens
ATAGATTAACATTTAATTTGTTGTTTAAAGTAGGGGTCATTATCCTTGAAAAATCAACAAGAAACATATCAAAAAGATTATACAAAGGGAAGTAAAGCATGTGGTGTTATTAGAAATGTAAAGAATAACCAAGTATCTAGATGGGAAATTGCCACAAATGCATGCACACACTCAAATGCGCGCATACGCGCGTGCATACACACACACACACACACACACACACACACACACACACACACACACACAAACATGCAAAAAAAACACTGTTTTTTCTCAAAGTTCCAAAGAGACAATGCCAGAAACTGGGAAACACCTTATTTAAATTTGAAAGGCAGCACTATCCTCTGACAATTATTATTCAAATAATTTGATGAATTCATCAGTGGTGCCACTAACTTTTTGTGTTTTAAGACAGAATTATTTCCTTCCACAATTAACTTCCTAGACATACCTTTAAGTAAAAATGAGCTCTCACAAATAAATACCTCAATGTACAGGAAAGAAATATGAAATAACAATTATTTACACAGGACCAGCATGCATCTACCATACATTTATAAAAATACAGTACAAAATCAGTGGTTATGGATAGCAAGGCTTAATACTGAAGAGATGAACATAAGTTTACAATTACATACTACAGCATGTGAATTTAAGGATAGAGGATATAAGTCATGTATGGTAGATAGTATAAAAAATGATATTTTAAATAAACATGACACAATATCCAGACCTTTTTTAACAGATCAGGACAAATCAGAGTTACTAATGAATCATCATCATCATCATCATCTTCTTTCAGCTGTTCCCGTTAGGGGTTGCCACAGCGGATCATCTGTTTCCATTTCTTCCTGTCCTCTGCATCTTGCTCTGTCACACCAACCACCTGCATGTCCTATCTCACCACATCCATAAACCTTATCTTAGGCCTTCCTCTTTTCTGGATACCTGGTAGCTTCATCCTTAGCATCTTTTTACCAATATACAAAGCATCCCTCCTCAGCACATGTCCAAACCAACATAATCTTGCCTCTCTGGCTTTGTCTGCAAACCTTCCAACCTGGGCTGACCCTCTAATATACTTTTTCCTAATCCTGTCCACCCTCGTCACACCCAGTGCAAATCTCAACATCTTCAACTCTGTGACGTCAAGCTCTGACTCCTGCCTTTTTGTCAGTGCCACTGTCTCCAACCCATATAACATAGCTGGTCCCACTACCCTCTTGCAGACATTCCCTTTCACTCTTACTGGTACTCGTCTGTCACAAATCACTACTGACATTCTTCTCCACCCACTCCATCCTGCCTGTACTCCACCTCTCTTCCACACTCACCATGAATGTCTTAACAAATGTAGGTTCACTATGACCTATAATAGTAACACTCCTAAAATAAAAAATAGTATTATATCAAGATATTGCCCAATTTTACTGGGAATACCAGAACTACATACAACAGTCACTTAGCAACCATTTTTCAGTTATAAAAGATCAACTAATCTAAAAATTATGATTTGTCACAAAGAACAACCTTTTCATTTTCAAAATAAAAGAAACGCAACATTTACCTGCAATAACTGCATCCACTGCATTTCTATAAATACAGAAAAGATCACTTTACATCCAGTGATGCATAAACCCTTTACTATCTTAGCATATGGCATTTGCAATTCCAAGAATTTAATTTATTTAGCAACTTGCAGTAAATGTCCAGCTTACTTTATAGGAAAAAATTAACAGGAAGCTTAAGGAAAGAATAAGTCAACATCTATTAGAGATCAAAAAGCAAATTATAACTAAGCCATTATATAAATATATAAATGAAATAAATCAAACTCATTCCTTTAAATTTCTTATTTTTTAAATAATTTTACAACCAATAAGGGCAGGAATATTACACTCTTAACTGTATAAAAAGAGCTCTGATGGATCCTCAGATTTAAATCACATATCCCTCCTGGAATAAATGACATAGTTACTATTAAGCCCCATCTAAAGCATCTCCATAACAAGATGCATTGACTTCACTAATTATATATTTTCATGTTTTTAATGTTTATAATATAACTTTATCACCACACCTGGCTACCATAAACACAATACCCTTTATGCATCCATTTTTATGTAATCATTCTTTCAGAATTACATTCTTTAATGCTTAGATTCTAAGTGAATATGTGATTTTTCACATCATGTGACCATTTAAATATCATGTTACTGTTGATATTATGTGACTTGTTACATCATGTGACTGATTGTACCTATTTAAATTAAAGGTTCATAGTTTAGTACTTAGCTAACTGCCCTTGCAAGCCATTTTAAGCCTAGACAATTATCCCTTGTGAGACTCAAACGATGCACCTTGTGTTTGTAAGGCAAACACCTTAGCCATTAAGCCACCCTCCCAACACAGCATTCTAGTTTCTTAATTTAGTATTACATGCCGCCTGCTACAGTGAAAGTGTACTACTATTGCACTAGTGTGGTTTGGAATTTTATACCTTTGCCTACCTTTTTGGATTTTATTTTACATTTCTTGGATTTTACAGAAGTGTTTGCCAACTTTGGAACTCATTAATTATACTTTTAAGCTGGTCATGGTTCAAGACCCTGGTTGTTTCTTGGATTTGATTGGTTTCTGCAGTACCTGACTTGTCACTACACTAATTCTTATTATTTTCTTTGTGCTAAATTTAAGTATGGTACTAGTGAATGTGCACTAAAAATTTAAAGAAAACTAAAGCAGGTAAAAGTACTTTGACAATGCTGCAAGGCAGCTGCCAGAACTCTAGCTAAAACAATTAGTCAGTACACAGTAAACAAAAATGTGGATTCCCATGGTTCTCAAGAGAGCCTTTTCAGCAGCCCATATAAAATGCATTATAAATAAAGTTGGTCTTAAATAGAGAAGAAACTACAGAGGCCTTAGCACGTGCCTGATGACAGAAGAGCAAAAGGCCTGCAGAGTAACAGACTACATCATGCTCTGGATGACTCAGAGAATGACACAGATGGCATGGGAAGAAGCAGCAACTTATTAGACAGTCTGATTTCCTGAGCACTATGCATTACCTGAGAAGGTAGAGTTAACAAAAGATGTGAATATTTCAAGCATGCAGAATTCTGAAATACAAATTTTAAAACATCAAAAAGGTAAAATGCATATTTCTCTGTAGAAAGCGAGTATTCTTCCATTACTCTGATTAAAAGCTTAGTTAAACAAATAGGATATCATGATATTGCAAAGTCAAGAGATCTAAGCACAGCAGAGTTAGGTCATACAACATCTATTAGTCCATCATAGAAGATGAAAGCAGTTAGACTAAAGAGTATGAAGAGCAGGTCATAGAAAACATTTGCATACCAAAGAAATAACAGATATCAGCTATATAAATCTATGCCAGGATGTGTGACAGCAACAAATTATAGAAATACTGCTACACCTATCATAAGGTGATTTCTCCTGGACCTGATTTCTTACCAGCATGGAATAGATCAGGTTTTCTCAGTGGATTAAACTCCTCCCAAAGACTCTTTAGGGACTCACCAGAAATATAATTTTGGAAGAGCTATGATAGCATCATAACATGGGAAATGAAAAAGCAGTAAGGGACTGGGGACTGGCATCCTTCCTGGACATTTGAGGTGGACACAAAAAATTGCTTCTTTAGCCTTATGTTGTAGCAGTGGTCTCCTATTAAGAATGCATATCATATTTGTTATTAAGAATAGATATCATATTTGCTTTAAGTAATTCACAGTTCTCTTGTTTTCTTTTTGTGCCTTTTAACCAAATATACAGTCCTATTATCTCTGTCATTTCAGTACCACTCTCTTCTTGCCTTTTGTTCCCTTTGCTTTGTTGTAGTATACATCTATTAGATTTTTTTCTGCTGCCTAAAGTACATATGAAGACTAACCCCTTTTCTTTTCAACAGAGTTTGCTATACTTTCCTCCTGGGCCTTCAGAATTCATATAGCTTTCCCATGCTTCTTTCTGTGTGACCGGTTATTGTTTTTTTCTCTTGCTCATTGTGTGTATTTATTCTTCTTTTTTTTTTTTTTCAAAACAGGTTTATTGTTTTAACATATAAGAGAAATATCATAACAATTTTATACAAGTAATTAAAAATAGGTATTATTATAATATTCAACAAAACAACTAAAGTATTTACAAAGACATCCACTACAATCAGATCAATTAATTAAACTAAAATACCATGCTATTGAAATTAAAATTTTTTTAACAAATTTTGTAAATTATCCCATACAATAAAATAAGATGTTTTTCTATTTGTTCTAGTCCTAATTGTGTTTATTTCCATATGGCACACTATATTCATAACATTTTTAAATTCATTGAATGAAGGAGGTGTATCTGAAATCCAATTTCTAGTTATTATTTTCCTAGCCACTGCTAGAATAGACCATAACAAGGGAAGCTTAACCTTTTTAACACTTTGAGGTACAGGTGTGTTGAATAATATGAGATTTAGAAACAATGAAATTATCTGTAAAAAGAGCCTGCAAAATTCATTAATTGACTTCCAGTATTCTTTCAATTTTATACAGTCATAAAACATATGAGCCCAGTCAGCATTAATTTCTACATTACATCTCTTACATAGATTATCTTTATTATTTATTTTATTCATCATCAAAGGTGTATAAAAGATCTATGTAAAAATTTCCATGTATAAAGTCTCCAGACAATGGAAGACGTAGTTCTATAAGCAGATTCCAATATATATTGTTTATCTTGTTGATTTGGTGGGTCCCCATTAATAGAAGTGAAATAATTCCAGTATGAATCTACACTGTAAAAAGTTTCTTGTCTGATAACTTTATGTATGTATGAAAGTTTACCTTTATCAGAAACTTTATGTTGTAAATTTAATATCAAGTAATCAATCAGTGTTGGAATAGATTCTTTAACAGTTATAGACATTAAAGGGAGAGTGTCAAGATTTTCTGCTACTGTCTTTGTTTTGGTTTAGCTGTCAGGTCATGTGATCCTAATATTTACATTCAAGCTGCTGTGACTCTTTGAGCTCAGGTTTCAGTACACTGGGGGATGGGTACATCTTACTTCCAGAAAGCCTAACAGTTTCCCGTGTGTGCTGCTTTTATTTACAGCCCATACTGACAGGGGAACTTCTCTTTGAAATGTAGAGAAGTAGTGCTTATAAGGCTTACTGTTGTTTTTTCATTGTATAATGTTTATACTTTCATTTGGCACACACTGCTCTGTATCTTCTTCATTACTTTCAGCAGCTATGGAAAAATGCATGGCTTTGCTCATGTCCTTCACCAGGTTAATCAAATAAATCCTTATTTTTTTAAATGTAATAACATAGGTGCCACAATTCTCTGATACTGTCTTGCTGCACTATTTTACAAAATTGAACATTTCTTGCCTCTTTTACCTGTACCTCACAGTGCTGTTATCACTATACAGACCCTAACTTTTTTTCTTCTTTTTGCTTCTTCCCTATCCATGCTCCTCACTTTATTAATAAAGACATAACATTTCTACCTCACTTTCCCTCTCCTAAAACCCCCCTCCTCTCAATTCTGCACAATAAGATATGTGTACTAAGTACATGTGAATACACAAAAAATTAAGTAACTCTCGAGCAGAATCAGAGTGATCTGAATCATATTTTGGTTAAGATCTGTAGTCTCATCTATATGGTCTCCTTAGTAATGTCTAATCTCTGTAATTAACATGCTACTATGTTTCATGTAGTAAATGTACAATGTATGTACTAGCCATTATTCTATTTACTTCCTTGTATATGAAAATGATTAAAACTGACTCTGAACCTTTTCTCCCTATGCATCCCCTGTATATGGGATTCCACCCAGTCATACTTTCAGATTCAACAAATGGCAAATACATGCATAAACACATACATACATAAGTAACTAGATAAATTACAGAATACCCTTGCTGTATGTGTTTTGTGCTAAAAGTAATAAATATACTGGTTTCATTTTATAATCCAGTCCAGAATGATGTTCACTTACAGTTCTAACTGCTCATTGAGGTTCTTTTTCCATACATGTCCAGACTAGCACCCTGGTCATACTGCATATGTCAATTTGTTTGATTGCCGAATCATTCCTGAAGTGACTGCTCAGTTGCATATTTTTTGCCTATTTTTACTTAGATGTTAAACAGACCAGTTAATTCCTATGTACATATTATTCATTTGAGAACGATTAGTCTTACTGTTGCAATGGCGTAAGGAAGGTAACACAACCGGAATGTCACAGACTTTTTAGTCAGCACAGTACAGGATTACAAGGCACACATATATGTCCCTGTCAGCTTGTTGCTGTGGTGGGTTCTACTGATTTTAGTAATTCTCTAAAGGCCCAATTATGGTGATACCTCTCAGCCTATTAGTTTCAGAAATCTACATAAGCCTTACACTTTAGGTGTAACCACTCCCCTAAAATAAGGTCAGTTTTTCAATATTGCCCTTATGAATAGAAATGGTTGTCCGAAGCAACTAGCATGAAAATACAATGTATGCAATTATTTAGCATCTTCTGTCCTCTTGTATTTACATGCAGAGCACATTTATGATGAATACCTCAAAAATACGGGTCATCACTCTGGACTTTCTGGAATACAAGACCCTTGCGCTGTATTATGTCTCACACAGGCTTTTATAGGGGATATCTATGTCTGGCCTACAGGGCATTGTCAGACCCCACTCTGATGAATTTCCTGCATATTGACAAAATACGCAGTACCAGAATTGCATGTTCGAAACACTTAAACCTTGCCTGTGATATAAATAGTACCTGCTGCAGAGACAGGTATGTATCCCAGAGACTACTCCATCTATGGATCAGGCTCCACATCCATGTGAAGCACAGTTCTTCCCTAACCCAATTCATGAGCAACTTGTAAAATTTATTTATTTATTTATTTCCAGTTAGATTACCGTTGAAGTTGATTGCCCCCACAGAACCCATTTTAAGTGTAGGCCCGGGGGGGAAAGCTCCATGAAACACATTACAGTAAAGATAGCAGTCTAATAAAATTAACAGTAGATATCAAATAATACAAAGCGTTAGCACCATTGCCCATAGTGTAAAAATATTGTACAGACAAATTTTAACAAATTCACACAGTACAAGTGAAACGCTGTTTACAAGATTTACAGAGTGTGAGACAATTGCATGGGAAACCACAAATTCATCCCTCGTTTGGCACTTATGTCTCTAATGGACACAGGTAACCTGTAAATGGTTCATCTACCAGGACCATGCTTACACTTATCAAGGTTAACAGAACTTGTCAGAGATTTGGGATGCATGGCTAAGCTTAAAAAGGCACTTGTGGTCGTTACTGTAGTAAACACCTATGAACCTATGAACAATGGTCATTTGCGAGCTATGATTATTCGATATGTCCTTTCTTGAGTACTACATGAAGTATTAGTCATGATGTAGAATGAATAGTTCTGAATGATACCAAAAAAAATGTTACATTATAAGCATGCAACATCCAAGCTGCACGAACCAAAAGCAGAGGAAAGTGATGCAAATTACATAGGGTGCAGGATTAACAAGTGCAAGGCACAGTGTATTGTTTAAGTGCACCCTAAATGCAGACCAGCCAAAAGACTATTGTGGTGCAGTGTGTAGATTTCCACACCGGTCAACATGTTGTGCATGATACATGAGCATGTGCACAAACACTGCTGGTGCAGTATGTCTGTAACACCATCATAGGTTCATTATCTCAGGTTGCCAAGCACTCTTTACATTGCCTAAGTGGGTGTCCACAACACACACTGGGTTTAAAGGTGAAAATAAAAAGTAAACCAGCAAATAGCAGCTCTGTGCATATCTGAGCACTGTGGTTATGCGGTGCACCCCCAGTCTTACACATGAAGGCAATGGCAAGGGAAAACTGCAGTCGGAAGGTAATCAGGGAGAACTAGCATAGCTGGCAGGTGAAATGTATCATAATCAGCCAATTACACAGGCAGCAGCCCAGCCCACAATACTACTTTAAACTAGGCAAACACCTTTTCCTCTGGTTTTCCCACATACTCTACACCATCGGTGTATACAAGCGGGGGAATTTTAAAAAACAAAAACAACAAAATGATAGGGGCTACAATAGCTATCATACAACTACAACTGGAAAAGGCTGAGGGTGGTGAGGATCACAATGATGTTGACCAGCCCACAGTGAGCAGATGGATAAGACTTTACAGACCCAAGGTAACCTACCAGTGTCTACATGAGCTGGAGATAGTGGAGCATTATAGGGTGGACAGGGACCTCATACAGCAAAGTGTTGAGCTGTGCCGGCCATGCCTCACACACACAACTAACAGAGGGGAACCCATCCCAGTGGATACCAAGGTATGTGTAGGCCTAAGAATGCTAGCTACAGGAACCTTCCAAAGGACAACTGGGGATATAATGTGCATCTGACAGGCATCAACATCCAGCGTACTCCACCAGTTCACTGATGCCATGTCAGCACATGCTGGTGAGCATGTATATTTGCCCAACACCCATGAGGTGTTGGCCAGCAATATACATCTCTTCCAACAAATAGCAGAATACCCTGAGGTAGTGGTTGCTATACACTGCAAGTGCATATGCATCAAAGCACCAACCAGTGAGTGCGGTAGGGTATACATCAACCACAAGGGCTTCACCTCCATCAACTGCCAGGTTATGTGCGATACCCAGGGCATAATAATAAATGTGTGTGCTGGCTGCTCTGGAAGCTATCACGATTCATACATCTTGCATCTGATGCAGCTGTACCAGGGATTTTCCAAAGGGGACATCTCTTACGGTCACCTAGTGGGGGATGTTGGTTAAGCACTCGATCCGTGGCTGATGACACCCATCAGAAATGCACTCACACCCATGCAAGAACTCCATAATGAGGCACACACACTGACCATAATTATAATAGAGCGTGTGTTTGCGATGCTCAAGTCATGGTTCCATTGCCTGCATACATCCGGTGGAGTCTTGTAGTAATCAACAGCTACATGTACTCAAATTGTCATGCTACACAATATTATCCTGTGGAAACAGCTTCAGCAGAAACAGCACGGGTCAGGGTCACACAGCCCCCCACCATTGCCAAGGCCTGCACAGCCACAGAGTGACTTGGAGGAGGAACAACATGAGCCTGCCCCAGTAGGAAGAATGAGGTGTGCTCGCTATACCCTGGTATTTGGCAAAGAGGCAACCGATAGCACATACACTCACACATGAGGCACCCAGGGAATGACACTTTTCTCTGACGTACAGATACAGTAAAAGGGATGCCAAACATGACACTACCTGTGCCCAACCACGTTTAGGGAGTGTACTATGTGCATCCGACATAGGCAGCCCTCAACCACCATCATCCTCAAAACTGGCACACCCACAAGGTAAGTCACTCACTTTACCAATTCCCAAATGGAGTAGTATGTGTTGTTACCTGTCTCTATGGTATTGATGTGAGCATCAAGGGAATCTGGTGACTGAATGGCATGCCAGCAGATATTAGACACCTATAGTGGCAGCATGAGATCTGTAACAAATACTGTTGTCACCATAGTAGCCAGTTCTACACATGATGACAAAACCCACTGCAGGAAATGTGCTGGTCCACATCTGTGTCCATATGACACACTCATGCCAGTCAGGGAGGTTCACATACCCAACAACATTCTCAGCCAGCAGGACATGTGTAGATAAACACAATCAATGGCTGTGCTAATGCCTCTTAATGATGCTTATGGGTAACCTCCCCCCCGACCTACACAGACAGACTACATCAGGTCAGGTAGTTGGATATTAGTTCTGAAGGGTAGGAAGTTAGAAAATAATATGTAAGCCAATCAAACCTAAGACCTATACTACACTAATATGCTTCTAGTCAGCATAATAGGTTAGAAAAAAGAATGAAAAAGATTAACGTACATACCACCAGTAGAGTCCCACCAAATATGTACAAGTGTCATTTGTGCCCTCCCCAATCCTGTGTTTATGTAGAAACAGTCAGGTGTGCCCCACTCATATCCAATGTAGACATGTAGTAACAGTCATGTACGCCCACACCATCCTATGCAGACATGTAGTAATAGTCAGGTGTGCCCCCCCAATCCTATGTAGAAATGTATTAACAGTCATCTGTGAACCCCCCCACTCACATCCAGCACTGTAGAAACACGTGTGCCTCACCCAGTCCTATGTATACATGTAGTAACATTAAGGTGTGCCCCCCAATCCTACGTAGAAATGTATTAACAGTCATATGTGCCACACCCCACTCACTTGTAGCAATATACAAAGATTTTTGTGTGCCCCCCCATATCCTGTGTAGAGATCTAGTAACAGTCAGGTGTGCCCCCCAAATACTATGTAGAAATGTATTAATAGTCCCCCAATCCTGTGTAGTAATGTAGAAACAGGTGTGCCCCCCATACCTATGTAGACATGTAGTAACAGGTGTGCTCCCCCAATCATATCTCGAAATGTAGTAACAGTCAGATGTTCCCCCCTCTGCTGTGTAGCAATGTAGAAACAGTTGTGTGCCCCCCCAATCCTACTGAAATGTAGTAACAGTCAGGAGTGCCCCCACAATCCTTGTAGCACTGTAGAAACAGTTGGATGTGCCCCCAATACCTATGAAGACATGTAGTAACAGTCAAGAGCCCCCCCACCACAATCTTATGCAGAAAAGTAGAAATGGTCTAGTGTGCCCCCCAACGTGATGTACACATATATTTGCAACAATCTGGTGTGCCCCCACTCCTATGTAGAAATGTAGTAACAGTCAGGTGAGACCCCAATCCTAGGTAGAAATGCAGTACCATGTATGTGTAGGTATAACACCAGTGGAGCACAGACGTCCAGAGGTGGCCAAGGTAGCAGTTTAGATTGTAGCATTTGTACAATATGCAGGTATGTGTATGTTAGGTTGGTGTGTGTTTCATATTGTGTGACAGTGGTCACTATGTATGCATGTTGAGGTTTTACCTGGTGGCCATTCCCCACTACTGTCGATGACAGGGCCATGTCCTCACAACTACAGTGCACCAGACAATCCCCACCAGTATAACACATGCTATGAGTAAGCCATTGAAAATGTATGGTGGTAATATGTGTCACCATCTAAAAAATGGACATGGCATTATTGTTGGCCTAGATATACAAGCAGTACACAGGAAAATGTACCCCAGACATAATGTATATAATTTGTAACTGTAAAATGGACACACCCTTGGAATTGTACATACAGGTATGCATCACATTATCTGGCCCTGTAGTAGGGAATAGCAGTGTCTTCTGGCCAAACACTTGTAGATCACAAAGGTGATAGGACTGATGTAGTGAGGAACAGCTGATGTGCCTCCACATGCCACCATAACTGGAATGCCCTATGCATATCTGTGAGTCAGATGCAAGTAGTGTACATAGCACACATGCACCCAGCTCACCCAAACACCAACCACAGGTACCTCTCTGAATGTATACCTGCATGTTGGCAATGCATATGACCCCCACCTGTGTATGGCAATAGTGAAAGAAGGCAGCATGCAGTGCAGGTGTCCCACCCAGGTGTGTCCCTAGCTGTAGGTATCACCCTGCCAGCATCCACACCACCTGATCAATACTGAAAGCAAGTATTGACATGAACACGTAGCACACCATCTCTGTCACTCAAGGGGAATATACTGTATGGCAGTCTGGGACTGTAGGACTGACAGAATGCAACGGCTTGCTACAGCTGGCCTGCATCACCACCAAATGGCCTACAGGCCCCTGTCAGAAGGCCTCTGCCTCGCACGTACTGCCAATGCATGTTATGTCATGGCCACCCAAAGAACAACATAACACACTACACATAAGCCATATGCAAGGCCATGTGGACAAATCACAGTAACATGTCCACTCCATGTACTGTGGACCAACACCTAAATATAGCTGTGATGATGTGATAACCTTAGGGAAAGTATCACAGAATGTATGCATAATGTCTTGAAGAGGATAGAATAATAGAGGGGGTGTGGGAGCATGGGTAGCATGGAATGTGGCAGGTCCCACACACAGCTGTATGCACATATTAACCCTGGCTGCAAACACCTAAATGGGTGGCTCCAAACCTGCCATTACACCACAATAGGGGTAATGTCGTGACATATGACTCCTGCCTTTGGGTAACCTGTGTTAATCTGTACAGCTATGTGGTATTGCCACAGCAAGATAAGGCCACAGTATCATGTTGATGGATGTACAGGTATGGGATCCTCTGTCAGCACTGTACCAAGTATCTAAACTGCATACACAAACCCGGAAGCAAGTGTCTGCAGCTCCCCCTCCAGAATATATAACTTTCCATGAATATCTAGGTATTTGCCCACAATACCAGACACAGCTGCATTTACTCTTGTTCCCCAGGGCATCACTGTGAGCAAGAATGTCCACCTGACAGTACTTGAGGACATAAAACATCACAGTGTATAAGACTACACATATCTGACTATCTCTGCTAACACCAGTACGATGTAGCAGAAGCAGCACAGACACAATCACCTACAGTACACACTATCACTATCACAGTTTGACCCCATATTGCCAAATCATCTACAGATACCCTGCAGAAACAGTTATCTACCTGTAGTTGTACAAGATAAAGGTCTGCACTGCATTATAAACTATGTGGAATGGATGCACACATTCAATACAGAAGGGCATACTGGGCATGCTCACACACACAAACAAAAGAATCCCATGTCTGCCAAGAGCAGTGTCCCATACATATGTGACAGTTAAACACGTTACTGCATACACTCCTCTGTCTGTACCAGTCAGGCTTTGCACACACATTGTATAGGAATACAGACAACACACTATAATATGCCAACCTAGACATACATAGATGTGTGCAAGAGAGGGTGACAAAGACTCATCCATCATGAGGCCTGTCCCACCCATCACACAGCCAAATGTATACAACCACACGATGTGTAAATGTCACTCACTGTAGAAAGTAGCCACTTGTATCCGTCATCATTACAGGCTATGCGGTGCAAGTGCTAGCTGTGCAACATGACAGTACAAGACAGTAGTCATCTAGCAGCTCTATACACATACCTGCGGAATATAACCCTGCATGTGCCTGCATGTGGTGTGTCAACACCTAGCTGAATGGGTTATGGCCCATTCACACACACTGCCCTCCCCCATAGCCTGACTATGACAAGCCTGCAGATGTCATCCACTTTGAATTACACCATTGGGAATGGAGTAGCCCAGTAATCTCTGTGGTGCATCCTAAGACAGTGTATGCTGTAGTGTAATAAACTACTTAGGTAGGAGTTTTAATCCCATACATGGCAATTGTGTGTGTGTGTGTGTGTGTGTGTGTGTGTGTGTGTGTGTGTGTGTGTGTGTGTGTGTGTGTGTGTGTGTGTGTGTAGGGGGCAATGTTTTTAGGCTAGTCAGACTCACTACAATTCAAATGCCCTACTTTGGCAAGGCTGCTAATGTCATTCTCTGTGAAATACACCTTTGGTAATGTGTAGCCCAGTAATCTCTGTGGTGCGTCCTATAACAGCCTAAAGCTGCCGGTTGATATAGTACTTTGGTAGGTGTTATATAGTTTCACACATGGCAAGTGTGGATTTTTGTGTGTGTGTTTCATCTGTGTAGTCCAGAATTCTTTTTAGGCAAGTCACACTCACTACAAATCACATGACATACTTTGTCTAGGCTGCTGGTGGCATTAACTGTTCAGTATACCTATCGGTAAAGAGCACTCCAGTAAGCTCCATGTTGCATCCTATAAATGCATAATGCTGTAACATAATAAATTAGTTGTGTAGCAGTTCTAATCCCAGACATAGCAGGTGTGTGTGCCTGTGTTTGTCATTCCTATCCTGTGTGGAGGTGTCTGTGAGTAACAACTGGACTCATTGTGGAGCGGGTTTTGCAAATTTCTTAGATGGTGGCCCTTAATATGTGACAATGTCCACCTTACAAGGATAACAGATGTGAAATAGCCGAGAGGCTGGGGTATCAATCCATACCCCTACATGTGACATCAAGGTCTGGCAAACAAAGTTAGCAACCCTTATATTACGCAGTGACCAGTCTCAACCTGTGTCTCAGCCACAAACACACTTGCCTAGGCAACAACTGCTATGTTGCTAGTACACTGCATATTGCTCACCGATAGTAACCATAGTGTCATTGCAGTGGATGACAGTGGGCATGGCACCCTGTCCATCAGTACAATACGCACGTACATGCAGACAGTGTGCCTTCAATATGCTGCCACTGTATGCCTGCAACAGCTGTGGTGCCATCCAGTGTGACCCACAAAGGACCTACCATGCCTTATACACATGCCCTGTGTGGACAGATGCCACTGAAACCAGGCAATACCTGTATCATGCTATCAATATAGGTGAAGTGTCAACCTTCTGTCCATTACCTGTTCCCAGCACATGAGGCCAGGACAGGCACTTCTGATTATAAAAAATTGTGTACACAGCATGGGCCAGACACCCCAGGTACAGCTACACAAGTCACTGTACCTGCATGTGGGATGTGTGCACATCCCAGACAGCATCCATGTTATGGACTAAAGAACACATACATGGCAAGCATTGAACAGCAATGCCCATACACAATAGTTACCCATTTTAAAGGTAATCATATAGATATGAGAGGAAAAACACACAAAATTGAGTATTGTACATAGACTCAGAATGGATTAATTTGTGGACAGCATTCGCATATCTATTATTGCAGCATTCTGTTAACCCTGGTAAGTGGACAATTGTTCCATCTTCTTTTCAAATGTTTCTAGAAGTGGCTCCACAGCATGTTTGTCTGGTTACAGATCAAGATGTAGGTCATAATTTAAAATTAACTTCAGTGGGATGTTTATCACATGTTGATTTCTATATATGGAATAATCAGAAATAGGTGTTTACTAAAACCATTGAGGTAAATACTTCCATACATTGAAATTATGACTTAATACAGTCTCCCAATATATCTGTATCTTTTATAATTTAAAAAACATAATGAATAATACTGAAATTCTCATAGAGTACTTTGGAAAAATAAATAAAAGTATTCTGCATTGTGAGGCATTAAGCATCACTGAATAAGATAAATTACTTAGCTTGACCGAAAAGACCAAGTAAGACACTGCTGACAATTGGAGGCATATCTTTACTGGTTGCTCAAAATGATTGAACAAAAATGTTAAATTGGTTAGTACATCCTATACTACTACTGTTAGGCATTATAGTCATATTAAGTACCTGGAATTGTTATCTAAGTTGTCATTTGCGAAAAACTTACTCCCCGGGATTCATGAAGCTTGCGCCAAGTGCACGCATAGCGTAGGCGTTATAACGCCAAATATGTTCGCCGAGCGATTGAGGTACGATCAAATTCCATGTGCACTACCGGCGTATGACAGATCTGCGCAGCCCCCCGGCGTAGGTATGCTAATCACCCCATGTGTAGTGTAGCACCATGCAAATGAAGGCATATAGTGATTCATGAGGTGGTGCAGGCATAGTGGAAGCCCACGGAAATGTAAACCAAAAAAAAAACGGTTTACATTTTCCCAAACAGAACATCGGAGCAATGCAAGAGGGCCAGACCCAGGTATCACAATGTTAACATATGCCAATGGCGAAATACACAGACAATGGCCTAAGAAAAGATGCACAACACATAAATAACAACATTTAATGTCATGTCCACAGTAACTCACAGCAGAACCCCAGGCCATGTGTAAGGAAGGTGTAACATAAAGAAATCATATAAAAATGTTATAAAATAGCATTGTAATACAAATCAGGTTTACAGCATAATACTCCATCGTATGCATGGAACACCACAACCGAGGTGCAAGGGTTGCTAAGGGCTCGCGGCAGTCTTCGGCATGGTAACTATGAATTAGTAGTCAATGCAATGCAGATGAGGCAGATAATACTGAATCGCAAATGTCCCACCGGAGTAAGGTTGTACCATACGGCGCAGCAGTATAACACCAAGGAGTGGCTCAGAGGAGATACATGACATCAGCAGAGGGGTGTGCCACTGTAGCAGTAAGCACATTGGAGCATAGCAAACCTGGCCTGTCCGTTGCTAAGCAGAGCTGCAGGACAGGGGTGGGGAGGAATCGTTTAGCTGAGAGCACACATTGCGCGCAAAAGCGCATGTGTACGAGGATGACAACGTTCCCGAAACCCAGTAATCTGACGCACGCCCTGCAAACAATAGCAGAAACAGGAAGGTGAGGGGAAGAATATAAGGAAATGCGGAAGAAGGGTAATTGGAGTACTAATGAGCAATCAACACCAATCAACCCACGAAGGCCAATCGATGGCAGCTGACAACTCTGCATGCAGAAACATGCAAAACAGGATAGGGGAGGCATATGAATGCAAAGAAAGTAGGGGAGGTAGCGGATTGCAAAGATAGGAGACCTGACACAGCAGAGCAAAGCAAACTGGCAGCAGACTGGCAGTAGCACACAAAACGCATGATATGCCATGTCCATGAAAGTACAAATGACAGTACTCTGCAGGATGCACGCCCGAAAATGGTAGGTGCAATGCACAGAAATTGTAAGGGTAGGTCAAAAGGTAATCCATGGCAGGCAAAAGTAATTAAACACCAAAGGCACCACAATTGTAGTTCCAGCAGTAAAACACAGAAGATAACCTGTAGCTACGACCATAGAAACACACCCTATGACATCATCGGTGTGCACAGCACAATAGTATAAAGTGTGAATGCACACAACACACAACCATGTATTCCCAAACACCGCACCATAGGTGTAAACACACGGGGAACTTTTAAAATGTACATGTTGGGAGATGCCATAGCTGTGATCCATCAGCATGTGTTAGAGACTGACGGTGTTGTGGAGGAAGATGCCGACAACCACCGCAGGCCTTGGAGGAGAAGGAGAGTGTTCACACCAAGGGTAACCTACCAGGGGCTACATGACCTGGAGATAGTAGAGCATTACATGGTGGACAGGGACATCTTACAGCAAATAGTGGAGCTGTGCTGGCCACACCTGAGAACAAGAAACAACAGAAGGGAACCCATCCCAGTGGACACAAAGGTATGTGTAAGCTTGCGAATACTGGCCACAGGTACCTTTCAAAGGCCAACTGGATATATAATGGGCTTTTCACAGGCATCAGCATCCAGGGTACTACACCAGTTCCTGGATGCCATGTTACCACATGCCAATGAGCAGATATACTTCCCCAGATCTCAGGAGGAGTTGGCTAGCAATATGCGCCACTTCCACCGTGTGGCACAATACCCAGAGGTACTGGGTGCGATACACTGCACGCACATACAAATCAAGTCACCACCCGGTGAGCAGGGTAGACGCTACATAAACCGCAAGGGATTCCACTCCATCAACTGCCAGGTCGTGTGCAATGCCCAGGGCATTATCATGGATGTGTGTGCTGGCAGCCCTGGAAGCTACCATGACTCCTATATCTGGCATGCCTCACAGCTGTATCAGGTATTTGTCAGGGGGGATATCCCACATGGCCATCTCGTGGGGGATGCTGGCTACGCACTGGAGCCGTGGATGATGACTCCCATCAGAAATGCACACACACCCATGCAAGAACGCCATAATGAGGCACACGCACAAACCAGAATAATCATGGAGCGTGTGTTCGGGATGCTGAAATCACGGTTCTGGTGCTTGGATACATCTGGTGGAGCCTTGCAGTACTCTCCAGGCACATGTGCCCACATATTCATAGTATGTGCCATGCTACATAATATGATCCTGCGGAAGCAGCTGCTGCAGGTACATAATGGTGAAGGACCACAAAGCCCACCGCAATTGCCAAGGCCATTTCAGGCACAGAGGGATTCAGACCATGAACACACTGTGCCAGCCCCAGTAGGCAGATGGAGGCGTACCCAATATGCCTACTCCTTGGCAAAGAGGGAACGTATAGCACATACTCTGACAGTGTAGGCCCCATGTACTGACACCACCCCACCTGCACACACAGTAAAATGGACGGCACACAAACATGACCACCTGTAAATTGTAATGTATAGGTGGCTCTATGTGTGACTCCTACATAGGCAGCCCCCAAACACTGTAAACACAACAGCCAGTGTAACACGGAACGCCAACACCTGAACAGTACATGAGTCCTACAGCATATGGCGTTGCTGTGTGCCTGCCACGTCACAAGAAGACGCATACATATATATATATATATATATATATATATATATATATATATATATATATATATATATATATATATATATATATATATATATATATATATATATATATATATATATATACATATATATATATATATATATATATATATATATATATCTATATATACATATATATATATATATATATATATACATATATATATATATATATATATACATATATATACATATATATATATATATATATATATATATATATATACATATATATACACATATATATATATATATATATATACATATATATATATATATATATATACATATATATATATATATATATATATATATATACATATATACATATACATATATATATATATATATATATATATATATATATATATATATATATATATATATATATATATATATATACATATATATATATATATATACATATAAATATATATATATATATATATATATACATATACATATATATATATATATATATATATACATATATATATATATATATACATATATATATATATATATATATATACATATACATATATATATATATATATATATATATATATATATATATATATATATATATATATATATATATATATATATATATATATATATATATATATATATATATATATATATATATATATATATATATATATATATATATATATATATATATATATATATATATATATATATATATATATATATATATATATATATATATATATATATATATATATATATATATATATATATATATATATATATATATATATATATACATATATATATATATATATATATATATATATATATATATATATATATATATATATATATATATATATATATATATATATATATATATATATATAGATATATATATATATAGATATATATGTACACATATGCATATATATAATACAGATAGAAAGGGAATTAGAGGGATATAAGGTGATTTAGATGTATCCAGCGATATCCATAAATATAATAGATAGTGCAACGACAATCATAACATCTTGGAGGTACAAAATAATAGGATACCGCCAACCATGGAATGTGTAACATACCGATATGCATAACCGCGAGGCTGAAAGACCGACAGAACATAGTACTGGAACAGTACATGCGTGTGTAATAGTATGATGATATGAAGGGAGAGTTAGTCACCGCTGCCGGTGTCGCGGTCCACGTAGGTACTGTGTGCAATTGTCCCCGTGAGTGCTGTAGTATGTGTACGTGTGCGTTGAGGGTGCCATGTGCGTCGCTGTGTGAGTGCAATGTGTGTGTGTCTGCAACATGTGTATGTTGGTGCCAAGTCACAGGCAGATCAGAACGTTAGGTGTAGGCATAGGGTAAGCTAGCCTCAGGCATATGTTTACTTCCAGTCCCACAGTAGTAGGGACAGCCCCACCCTGGGTAGGTGTGTCCTGACGTAGAACAATACAAAGTGAAAATGTCCGAGATGGTAGTACAGAAATATGTCCCATAATAAATGTAACAGACGTATGTAATAGTCATGCCTGTATGTACGACACTGATATGTTACATGCAATATGATACTTTGGCAAAGTCACACAACAATAGGTATGTATCACGGACAAAAGTATGTGCTACCTGTGTACTGACCGTGGCTACATGTTGGCCCGGAAACACCGCTGTGTCAAACAATTACCATATGAAAATGTGGCAACCAGTGACAAACAGGCTATTTTAACAACACGACCACAATGACTGCAAATATCTGGGACAGAAAGACAAGAGATAGCTGTCACGTACACATATCCCCTGATATACCGCATCAGTTACGGAGGTATACATGTATCAAGCTCACCTGCAGATGATATAGAAACCAATTAACAACAGCCCAACCTACAATCCCATAACATAAGACTATTAACTGTTAACTCTCCAAGTAGGGACGGAGCACACACACAACTATATGGATTATGTAGAGATGCAAAGCCCACAAACCGTATCTGTTACATACAACCACCGATATCCCCCACACTAGATAATAAAGGAATACAAACCGTAATAGCAGCACAAACATACAGTCAGTCAATGACATGTGCATAACCCCAACATACCGTGTGAGAGACACAATTAAAGGCAGCATGCATAATTGCATGCGTTGTATAACAGAAAAAACAGCCATGTTACAGGTTTTGAATGCAATACTCCGTTATCAGTCATCGGTATGACAGGTACACGCACATGTTGAACCAAATACTCAACCTGTCACACACAATCCACGGGCGACATGAATCCCAAATATACTTGTCTCCATGCATAGCAGTTGCAGTTACACATAACATAACACAATACAGATCGTCTCCACGAAGGTAGGGCAAATAGTTGAACGCCCATGTGGAGAATCCAATTATACCCTAGTGTCGACGTGTAATTTCCGAATGGAGTAGATGCACAGGTGATATGCACGTAATTAGTCACTGAGGAACAGCAATTGGCGGGATGAATTCACATGTTGCAGGTATCGATGTATATAAGGATGACTCTCCAGACATTCAAACCGTATGCTCATACCGACAAACCGTCTAAACATAGAAATACTATCGAATCGAATCTAAACAAAATGAAACTAAACTAAACGTCAACAAGTTATGTAGAATACACGATATGTAAGGTTGTGTAACGCATGATCTGTATTAATAAGTTGTACTGTATGTGAATGCTGGTTTTCATTAATTAAACTTGTCCGTAATGCATAAAGTGGTGAAAGGTAGTTATGTAGTGATGTCTTGCTAAGCATACTACCGCTTGTAGAAACCGTGTGTACAGCAGTGGGACATTATGTACACAGCACAGACACCACAAGGGATGCTACAGGAGGGCATTAAACAGAACAATGCCATAAAACACGCTGTTGCAGGTAGTGGATGTCCAACAAGGACGTGCCATAGCAGTGGATAGTATATGTATGTATACTGTCACAGCACGCATGTGTATGGGCATATACCGTCGATGACATATGTAAGGTTGGCCCGCCGTGCAAGTATGCTCTGCATTAGGGGATACTATGTGAAATGTGTAATGTATAGTATTCTATGTAGATATGACAGATATTCTACACAGTATCACAGGCATATCATGCATACCACAGGTATCGCCTATTGGTATGTACAATAACAGGATACATATGGCCTGTAGGTATGGGACATAGTAGTAGCATGATAGCTACTCTAAATGGAAGGGACACCAAGTAATCATGCACAAAGGACATGTAGTAGCTGCACAGGTGCATAGTGGGGTACTATGCAGTCTGGCAAGTCCATGTGTAAGCACATGTACAGTGTACACAGTAGTGTCACCTCTCCAGGGTAGTGTCCTGTGAACAGCAGAGCCAGGTGTCACCTGCACCTCTACACAGTACAGCCGCTGCGGTGATTCCAGGCCTACATGTGTCACCCAAACACCAAGGGAGGTATCACATGAACAGTGCTACTGAGTGTCCCTGCGGGATGTACATAGGACCTATGTTCCACAGCATGGTGTGTGTTAGGTTTGGGGATGTAACACAGAAGCACATCCCACGCAGTGTGGTGTGTGTGCACATATCCAGGAGCATGTAGCTCACAGTGGCCACTGCATATGTCATGTATGAGGAGTATGTGCATCAATAATGTGGTGGACATGGGCCCTGTCAGAGCAGCAGAAGTCACCCGAGTATGTGGTATGCAAATGTGTACAGATGTGTTGTCCGTAGTTCAGCCACATATGCAAACTGTCTGAGCTCTGTAAATGTCATGTTATGTCAATGTTGTGGCATGTAAAGCTGTAGCTGTTGTTTAAGTTACACCCTAAATGGGTTGTTGTACCCTTGACTGTGTGTAGATGTCTTTAGTTCAGAGGTATAATGGCTGCCTATGTACCAGCTACACATCCAGTACAGATAGGTGTGGCCTCGAAGAAGCATATCCATGCCACAGTGGAATACGGTAACCACAGGAGTGTGTGCGACATATGTGTGTACTGCAACCATGTACAATGTGATATGTATGTAGGGGACCACTATCCATGTGATAGTCAGTGGGTGAATGGTGTAATGCAAAGGTGATGCGCATGCACCTTGTGTCATGCAGCTTGATGCCATGATACTCATATGATGTATCTGTCACAGTGACACCCATATGGTTGGTGTCAGTATCAACTGGTGGAGCAATCATGGCGTATGGTATGTAGGTGTTTGAAAGCTAGGCAAGGATAGTACTCTGTGCCAGCATGTTCTGCATGGAAGCATATACTGAACATGAGTGGCCCTATGACTGAGGACCGTGTTATGCAATATGTACCTGACATGTAGTAGGTACTATGGTATGCTGGCACCACTGTGTGTCCTGTCCATGAGATTGTATACGTGCAGTACTGGGCCGAATGCCCTGGGCTGTCCATACGAGCATCACCTAGATGAATAAGAATACAAAAGCCATTAGTTCTGAAAGAAGTGAGCAAAAGTGCAAGTCATGTATACAGATTACAGTAATGACTGTTACCCATGATCGTCACTGTTGTATTTCTACGTGCTGAAAGCAATTGCCAACCATGTCCTGCCATTACTCCTCAATAACTGGTACTATGTAAAGTCTTTGATAATGGAAGAAAGATGACCGACTCATAATTGGTAAACCAAGGCAACTTGCAAGTAGTGAGACCTTGGCATTGTTATTTCCAGAGAGACAGGTTGCCGTAGCCAGCATCAGATCTCCAGCATTTAATCCATTTTTGAGTTGTGGCTGGCTGCTCCATCGGTACACAGCATGTCCTGCGGAGCACGTCTAACAAATTAAAAGATATTGGCACATCATCAGCAAACCATAAGATACCATTAGTTTTCTGTCAGTTATCTAGCATATTTCAAATATTTCAAATATCCAACAAAAAGTAATGTGATACTTATTTCGATTTAGTACTCTGATATTACAGTAACTGTAGTGTAGGGCATGCACAGGAGTAATTATCATTACAGCAATGTCAGTTACATTACATGTTGCAGCTAATGCCACAGCTAATGTACTGAACACAACACATGTATTGTCTGCAGTACACATGCTGCCTTACATAAGCATTGGCTGACATAAAACAGCCAAGTGTTTGTCATCCCCTGCTACTAATGGCTGCCAATACATTCAACCGTAATATGTTGAATAGTCTGTTACTAATTTGTTTATGATGACTTTATGAGTGTCATTGTATTTGTTGTTTCAGGCTGCCTCACTACAGCTATGATTAAGTTTGACATATGATGCAATGAGTTGTGTGGCAGCAATTCTCTACAACAGGAACTGCACGATATCTGTAATTACCTAAGCTGGAAAAAGTATGTGACATAATTATACTCTGACTATTATCATCAACTGTGAAAATCAGTCGAGACTAACAGAAATAGTATTAGTTGAAAGTGTTGGGCACTGAGGTAATGTGAAAACCTTACCCATTCCAGTCTGAGGCAAGATCCTGACATTGAAATGGATAGTGAAACCTTTGCTCTGCATTTGTAACACCGGTAGAAAATACACTTTCGAGCAAGTTGAAGAAGTTTCTCCTGATACACCAGCAGCACTGCAGCCTGTGACAGTGATTGAGCTTCACTTTCATAATCATTAGTCACAGTTGATGTAGCATCAGATAGATCGAGCCTGTCAGAATCGCATCCTTCTTCAAACTGTTCAAATTCATATTCAGTATCATTGGAATGTTCAGCATCCCTGCACAAAATTAATGTTGGAGTAAATGGCATGATCTTAACTACAAAGTAGAAGGGATGATCATAATTACAAAGGAGAATGGATGAAGACGAGATGAACTATTAGTGACATGACAAGAAACACAAACTGATAATGTAAATAAAATATCACCATAGATGTACCAGTTTGAGTACTCCGGACTGGAGACTAAAGAGTCCACTGTTCCTGAAAGGTCTTCTTGTGGTGCATTGCTGGTCCAATTAAGACATCTGTATATAATAAAAATGATAGTTTTTGAAATGCATGTAGGTATTGCATGACAGGTATGAGTATTATGAACTTGCAAAGTAGAAGTGATAAGGGTACCTACCTTGCCACAGACCTAAGTCCCACTACTTTATCTGGACTGCGATCTGTTGACTGTTCGGTAATTACAGTAGTAACTTGGACTGGTTCTTCACCTGATAAGCTTTGCTCATTATCAACTGAATTGTTTCTAAAAGGAAAAATATGGAAAATTAGTATTTACAACTTTAATGTTAGCCTCGGTGGTGCAGCGTTAGCATTGCTGCCTCACACGAAGAGGTTCTCTCAGCTGGAGTGCCTTCTGTGTGGAATATGCATGTCCTCCCTTTGGTCGACTGGAGTTCGAAAGACAAGCGTAGAATGGACGTCCCTTGGCTGATGTTTGGGCGTAGAGCTGGCACCTTGGCACCAGTAAAAAATCTGGTGCCAATCTGCCAATCATTAGCTGACTGGAGTAACGCTGTGTGGACCCCCTAACCGGGAAAAGATGAAAGAAGAACACGTATTTACAACTTTAATCTTTCCTGACTGCAGAAGTCAAGTACATTGCATGTGTTCCCTGTCACTGATACTTGCCCTGTCTTGTCGTAGTCTGCAGTCGTAGCTGTTATCGTGGTGGAAGACAGTATTGTGCTCTCATCCAAATCATCTGAATGCTTCCGGAAACACACTGGTGTG